>NW_014569655.1:278974-397501 GCF_001313835.1 Polistes canadensis
ATAATATAGTAATTGCAACAATAATATTGGTAATAGTGATAATGATAATGTATGTGTCAATAATATTAATAAAATAAAATAAAATAATAATAATAGTTATAATCATATTAACAACAACAAGTATTCTTTGTCACATTTTGGTTGCAGATTCTTACAATCACAAATATATATTATTCATAATGCAATAGTCAAGAAGATGTTAAATTAAGAGAATACATGATAGTGCTCTATTCTTCTGTGTACAATAATTAAACCTATAAATAGTTTTATGTTTAACAGCCAGTGGTATAGTAAAGTATACCTTTGAGGTACCTACGTAGTTTTCTTTTCTTTCAGCGATATCAAACAAAATATCGACGGAGAGAACAACACGTGGCGCGCCATTGATTCGAGGGGGAGTAAAACGTGAATTCCATCGCCGATATTATATTTCCTTTTATACATCTAATATCGCTCGAAAAAGCTGGGATGCTCCGAGAAAGATTTTCTATATGTGAAACGTGTGTGTTTAGTGTTTTGGGTTTTTTTTTTTCTGTGTACAATGTGTTTACGAATTATTATTGTAGCATGGCGACGTGCAATTCTATCGTAATTCCCTTTTTTCCTTTCTTTCGTTTTACAACAGATACGGTGAAATTATTTATTTAAATTAACGCTCGCACATCGTTAATTTTTTTTCCATGTCCCTATATTATTATTAATGTCACATCAGCCTCTCGTCATCTTTTCATTTCTTTTTTCTTTTTTTTTTTTTTTTGCTTTTCTCCCTCTTTCTTTCTTTCTTTCTTTCTTTCTTTTTTAAACAGAACTTTGTTAATAATAAACGATCCAAGCAATAATGACAGCCTTGTAATAACACATACGCATTCACTCACACACCAATATCAATGAAACTTCTCGACACAGCCAAACATAGAAATGAAAACTTTTGGTCCTTCGAGTTCGGATAAAAAACGGCAGAATGCTGTTTTTTATTTTATTTTACTTTATTTTATTTTATTTTATTTCATTTTTTTTGTTTTGTTTTCTTTTTTGCAAGAAAAAAAAAAAGCTCCTTTTTCACCACGGATTATCACGATGAACGAAAAGGTTCTAGAGAGCGCCGCGCACTATAGAGCTTTGCATTGTATTTGGTAATACGTATCCGAATACTGATTTCGTATGATAACGTTTATATATAATACAATAGTACCCATTACGTATACGCATATAAAATGCATCTTTGATTGCCTTTTCTTTTTAGGCTTCCATTTTCTTCTCCTTCTTCTTCTTTTTCTTTTTCTTTCTCTTCTTCCCCCTCCGCCATCCCTTCTTCCCACTCTCTCATTGCTTTATCTAATTATTATTATTATTATTTCTTTTGTTTCCTTAATAATTTCTTTTTTTGTTTTTTTTTCTTGCATCTTCAAACGTATATCACACATAATCCTTTACCGTCCAACAGCGTAGTAACCCGCAGTCACTCGGACAGCAGTTTTTGTAGCAACGATGATTTAGGATCACCTCGTACCGCTTCCTCCATAGTAGTCTAAAAAAAAAAAAAAAAAAAATACATTATATATTTATTATTAATAAGTACGGAACATTTATTTATTTGTATCATCTACGTTGATTTATTCCAACAGAGAAAAAAAAAAATAAAGGGAAAGAGAGAAAAAAGCCAAGAAACAACGAACGAAGTTTTGCTACTACCGGAATGTGACACAAAAATTACATAATCCAATAAATTGGATGATTTATTTTAAAGCTCTCCTATAAATAAGCTTCTACGAATTAATGCGAGGAAAAGGAGAAGAAAAAAAAAAAAAAATAAATAAATCTTTTTAACAAGAGGAATTTTCTATGCATTTCTTTTTTTTTTTTTTTTTTTTTTTTTTGTTTGTTTTAAAAGCAACAATTTGTTTTAACTACGCGAAGCAGGAAACATTATTTCGACCTATTCACAGGAAACCCCATTTGAAAAAGATATTCAAATCTCTAAGTTTTTTTTTATTGATTTTGCTAAACAAATGCCAAAATCTATTAACTATTGTGTGACACACGTCGATCATGCAAGAAGAACGAAATACCTATTCCATAAACAAATTTCAATGAATTTAATTATAAAATCATTTTTGTAAAATAAATTTACTGTGAAAAAGCATTACGGATACGATTATCGGCAGTGTAATTATTACTCTAATTGCGAATAAAGCTTACAAAATCATCGCTTTGGTGGTGGTGGTGAACGAAACATAAATTCGATCCTCGTGTAAACGGTCACACACAGCACATTCGCATAAAACGACGAAAGATATGAGAAGATGTTCGACCTTTTTAAAAAGAAAAAAACGAAAAAAAAAAAACGAGAAAGAAAATGAGAGAAAATGAGAACATACCAATTGACCATTAATCTCATTTTCTTTTTCTTTCTCGCATTTCTTTCCTTTCTATCTCTCTCTCTCTCTCTCCTCTTTTTCAATTAAAAAATCATTATTTAAGAATCTTTCATACGCAATTTGATTCGAAAATTAATATTTATATTGTTTAAATATTAAATTTGGATTTTCGTTATAAATTGAAATGAATTTTTAATTACAACGAATAATATGAAGAAACTAGTAGTATAAAAATTAAAAGTTAAATAATAGAATAACATGCGAAATGATGTAAAAAGATTTAGAGAGTAAATAAAAAAAAAAGAAAGAGAGAAAGAAAGAAAGAAAGAAAGAAAGAGAGAAAGATTAAAAAAAGATAATTTATATCTACCTTTTCCCTATTTATGTATACTATACGTACGATCAGTGCGAAAAATGAAAATAATCGTTTAAAAAAAAAAAATATATATATATATATTTGTCGTGCAGCGAATACAGTTCTTGAAGCAAAGCATAAAGAGGAGGGTAGAGACATAGCATAAATAAAAATCAAAGTACGTAAGAGTAATTGTCGGAAGGGTCTTACCCTGGAGGATGAGGGGGCACTTCCGGTACTCCCAATGACCCAGCTCTTGCCGGGGCCATCATTAACCACAGTCTCACCTAGTTGGGACATTGTAACATCACGCGTTACCACAAGTTACTTCAATTTCAATATTATATGCCTTTCTAATAAAAATAATACTGCAAAAGTTTCTTTTTTTGTTGTTGTTATTGTTACATGACGCGTTAATATAAATCTGATTCGATGAATACAATATTCAACAAGGATACATAATAATAATAATATCAAACTCTTATGTGTGTGTCTCCTATTTGCATGCATGAAAGGATGTAAGTATATATATATATATATATTTAAAGTAAAAAAAAAACGACAAAACAAAAAGAATAAATTATCTATCATTTGAAATTCGTATCAGAAAGAATTTTGTATACCTTGACCCCATAAAATTGGGTTGTATCTATTTAATCATTACAACTGCCTGTAATACTTTTTCACAGTATTTCAAATTGATAATACATATTTCGTAAGGTAAAAAATATTAGTTATAATTACAATGAGCATAAATTAGAATTAAAAAACTCAGTGTGTGTATATTCGTTGCACAATTTCCTTACGAACCATCGTGAATATATATGTGTAAAAAGAACGAAGTAAAAAAATTAATTTTATTTGTTTATTATTCCTAATACGCAACACGTACAAAATCGCTTCCACCCTTCAATCATAATTTGGAGAAAGAAAAAGATTGTCGCAGTATCATCGAAGATTCGAAAAATTCCTAACGAGAAAATAAACGTAAGAAAGTGCGAGAAGGATGTTTATCTATCTCAAACCTACTACTAAATTGTACAATCCTACGAATATGAAATGAAACCAGATCGAGAGATAATAAAATAGTCTTATTAATCATTCATACCTGCAGTGGACATTTCAAATGTCAAACCAAGTGCTTCCAAATCGTCCTGAGAAACTTGACCAGAAAGATTGTTAGGTATATTGTTGGGTACCCTTTGTTGTTGCTGTTGTTGCGTCCTCGCACCAACTATAGCCCTTAATTCTTGCCGAACGAATTCTGATGTCATACTTCCAGTTGTACTTGTGTTACCTGCGACAAAATCAATTCATTTCGTTAATTTTACGTCGACATTATCGATATTAAATGATAAAAACATTTTTCTCTTTTTGGTTTGGTTTACCGTTAAAACGATTGGGTTCTATTAAATGGGAAAGAAAATAACATAGAATAGAAAGAATATTATTGTTGTGTGCATGTCAATTAGGTCGTATCTTAATTACCCTTACACCTTTCTTCAAAAATAACAAAAATGAAATGTAAAGGATCGTGCAGAGAATGTCTTACAGATGGCTAAAAAACAATGCATTTCCTCTATGTGGAAAGCATTAACATTTTCCTGTAAATCGATCAAGGAACAGGGTATTGTTTTTTTTTTATTACACAACGGGATATTTACATTTTGTTAACATCCATGACATCGATCCTATTTGTTCTTTCTTTTTTCTTTTTTTCTTTTTGTCCCCCATAAAATTTCGGAAATACTTTCAGAGTTTAATCTCAATTTTCTATTTTTGTTGAAACACGCGTTGAACATATGTCTCAACTTGACGACATATACTCTCGCAACTATAATTTCTTAAATTCAGAAACAAAGAGGAAAAAAAAATATATATTTGAAAGATTTAATCAATAAGATTTGATATCAAATACGAACTACATGAGAAAATATTTAGAGCATAGAAAAAAAATATTATTAAGATTGATTGTTTGATGTTCTCTAACATATAATTAATAAAGGATAAAACTTCGTCGTTAGTAAATCTTTTCCACCGTGCTTATATTATAAAGTGATACTTAAGATTACTGGTTTACATCAAAGCGTTACTGTACATAGGTGAACACAGGAGAATAATGGCAGGATGAATATAAGATGATATACATCTTTCGGATGAACCTCTTGCATTGTTGTTTCCATTAATAACATGATTTCATATACACAGAGTCGTGCCGATATCATTCTATATTCCCTAACAATATATTTTTAATATCATTATTCACATTATATAATAATAAATATGTATATATATATATATGTATAGTATTCGTATAGAGAATATACATGTACATCGGCCCAACTATCGTCACGATGCGTTAAATCACGAGCACACGAAGAGTAAATGGTCTATATCCATATCTCACTCATTACATTAAAACAATGTATATAGAAAAGTTCTCTAATCTCTTTCTCTCTCTCTCTTTTTATTTCTCTAGGAGAGATTAGAAGAATATGATTTATGAAGGAGTTATGAATATAGATCCACGATGCAGGATGGAAATTAATGAGACGAAACGCTATTAGTGTTTCTTGATATTATTAGAAGCATACCAAACGTTAAGGCTTCCGCAATAAACCCTTTATCTTGTCTACAATTAAAGAACTTACTAATTAAATAAGAAACCTCAGCATCTTTCATTGAAATGATAATAACTATAACGTTCGAAAATAGTGCAAGAGAATAATATACGATGCGAAGGTGTTTCGAAGATATAATTCGTGCTGAGGTATTTACTAAAGCACAGTGTAATTACACTACGGTATCTACTATCAATGGGATATAAGAGAAAAAACCTAGAATATATATTTCGTGACATAAAAATGCATTGTACAGGCAATAATCATCCCTAAATAACTAAGATCTTATTTTGGAATGTCGACGTGTTCGATTACATACTAAATGTTTGTTCAAAAACTTCATAGCGGTGCATCATGCGCTATAAGAGAGAGAGAGAGAGAGAGAGAGGGGGGGGGAGAAAAAGAGAGAGAAATAGAAAGAAAAAAAGAGAGAGAGAGAGAGAGTATGCTTCTTAATACAAAGTGATAGGAGAGTATCGTTTAATTATCATTCCAAATGACCTAGAGCCTTTGGGGGGATTACATATTCGCAAGAGCGTTATCCGTTGAAATTACTATTGAAAATGATGATATATTATTTACAACGTAGTTAGAATAATGTATTTTATGAAATAGCCAAATAAATGAATGATAAGCGTAGAAATTTTGAAACGAGTATGGATGCGAAAGCAAATCTTGTTACACGATTTTTTGCGGCCAATAATGCTTTGTTTCGTACATAAAAACGGTATTCCAAAGCAAACTTCATTTCGATTTTAATTGAATATTAAACGAGTAAGATTATTGTAAAATATAGGATCGCTTTCGCGAAGAAAAAAGGATTCACGGTGTAGATATTAGAAAAGCATACTTTTCAAATAAAAAAGTAACCGAATGTACGAAACATAGCGTTACAACGCTATGACATAATAACCATCAAGCGATCTTTCTCAATCACGATTTTATAAACATTGTTAAACATAAATGAAGTTGTTCACGAAGACACTTTTTCGGCCGTAATAAATATCTTGACATAGGAAAGAAGACTGGAATATTCGCGTTAAGACAAAATTACATTGACTGACTCGTGATTATAGCGATTATCTCAAAAACGATTGCGATATGTACAATTTGAATGCCTGGATGGGTGTCGTGAAAGAATGATGTGCTTCCATGTACCAATCTCATGCCTGGTACACCTCCCAGTGGTACATTATTTTTAAGTAAGGAGTGTAATGATGGCGAAGTGATGGTCACATGACATTAAGAGGTCATATGACTTACCACCCATGTGGTGATTGACAGGATTACCGGGAGGCAGTGACCTGACATCCTGCGTATCCCCAGAAGAATAGAGCGGTACGGACGTCCGATCGTAACAGAACTGATTGTTCTGCATATCTGGTGTGTTGATAGTGTTGGCGCTCGTGTGGTATATCATAGAAGAATGTTGTTGATTCGAGAAGTGTTGGGTATTGGTGGTATTGTGTGGATTATGATTCGGTGCTGCAGGGCAACCCGAATGTGGATGACTAGGTGAAAGAAGAGGTTGTTCCTTATTCACTCCGCCATAGTGTCGGGGCGAACCAACCCCACCTGCAACATTCATTATGTCTATCTTCTTGCCATTTAACTTCAACTTAAACAGTATGTAACTTTGATCGATCGCTAAATTGGGATGCATATATAGAAATGGATTATTATTATTATTATTCAATCTTTTCGTATACATATTATTTTTCTTTTCAATCTTCCACAAAGTTTCATTTATTTTATTTTAATGACTTTCAATCTTTAAATTACACTATATAAAATACCTTCTTCTGTATTCAAATCTTATATGATTAATGAAATCATGAACACATATATAAATGTGTGAATAAATATATATATATATATATATATATATATTCATGATTCTATATCAAATCCAATGCTAACTGATAAATTATTAAAAGTATTTATTTGGAAGAGTGATATACTTAC
Organism: Polistes canadensis; assembly: GCF_001313835.1. NCBI lineage: Eukaryota > Metazoa > Arthropoda > Insecta > Hymenoptera > Vespidae > Polistes > Polistes canadensis. The sequence goes on from NW_014569655.1 coordinate 286,294, forward strand.
CCCTTAGAAAACGACCTATAATACTCCGTTCACATGTTTCGTTTCGAATATATAATAGCGTTTACATTATCGTTACTTTTACAAATTGCATATCTCTGTATAGTAAAATCATACAGAATCAATCAAGACGTGCTATTATCTTTCATGTAGTATAATTCACTGAGTAGTAGATAGGAAAAAAAAAAAAAGTAAAAAAAAGCAACATCTCTTAAACTATGATCTAAATTTCATGAATTTCCAAACAAGAAGATGTAAAATGCGTATATAGAATGCATCAATTACTCACAACGAAGCTCTTACAACGACGATAGTTTTGACACAGTACATATCATTTGATTCATCACGAACACATCTTCGTAAATTGAGACCATAGATACACTTCGTCTTAGTACGAAGAAAATTACATCACTCTTAGAAACGCACTCGTTGCACTTTCTCAACGTAAAAATAATTCCAAGAAGGTGGAACGGAAGAAATTCAATGGGAAAAAAGGGTGGGGGGAAAAAAGAAAAAAATAGAAGGAATAAGAAAAAGATGAAGAAGAAGAATACACAAATTGAGAAAAAAAAAAAAAAAGAATTTCGTACAAAGAACCAGATTACTCACGTTACCCGTAGTCTAATAACACATAACTTTATTACGAATACGTCAACATGAAATATATACCGTGTAATAAAACATCTTAAAGGCGGCACATCCCCACTCGTAAACCTACATACATTTTATCATTAGACGTATCCCTGGGACGTATTCCCAGGGAAAACGAAAATCGTATCGATATGGATAAAAATGGAACAATGTTTAAAAAATGTATGATGTATATATATATGAATAATAATAAAAAAAAAGAGTGCGCGATTGTTATAGATGGTTATAGTTTCTTACCTGGCAACTGAGTCGTGGCAGAAGGCGTCGATGTAGTCCGTTGCAAGCGATACTGAGCAGTAGGGTTAGGAGCACCAGGATTTGGACCAGGTGGAAATTGGCTAGCTGTAGGAGATGTAGGTGGGGGAAATGTTTCGGCAGGAAACGGAGATTGCCTTGCAGAGGCTGGCGTTCCAGGCGATGGCATCGACCTCTGCTGTTGCTGAAGTTGTTGTTGCGCGGTTGGTTGTTGTTGAGATCTCACCTGGTTAACGTTAAATAGCCTCGGAGTGGTGCCATAATTGCCCTATATCACAAATATGACAATAGAATAGATCGAGACGATCTTGGTAAGGCGATAAAAAGCTAAAAAGGAAATAACTTACTTGCGTTACTCGAGGTGATAATGGTTGCGGATGAGAAAAGGACAATATATTGGCAGGAGAATGCGGCGAAAGTCTCGCAGCTGCTGACACTTGTTGACCGCTGTTAAAATTATTATTCACAATGGGACTATATAAAGAGAAAGATTCGTCATGTATAACCGATCGAGATCAAAATAATATAGATTAGATTAAAAAAAAAGAAAGAAATACTCACTGTTGTGGTAACGTCGATGGGTGAGAATACGAATGAGCGAGTCGGTGACCGGAACTGATTTGGACGGATCCCCCATAACTCGGAGAAACTTGGGAGTCAGGGACGCTCGATCGCTGCAAAAATTAAACAAATGGTCGATTAATCATTAAATTCGATTTTGTATTAAATCGCGAAAGAAAATTTAAATTACAAGGGTACCTGTAAAGATACATTCGGCGCAACGGTATTATTTAATAGATTATCAATATTGTGTATGCCAGTTGTAATTTGATCTGTCGCCGTTGCGTTAGATGGAATGAGCAATTGTTGCTGCTGTTGTTGCTGCAGTAATCTTTGCTTCAATTGTTGTTGTTGTTGCTGTTGTTGTATCAGTTTAGTACGCTGTTGTAATTGCAGGTGCTGTTGCGTAAACTGCGTGGTAGACTGCCTAACGACCAATTGAGCATTGAACCTCATCCTTGCTTGTTGTTGATACATTGGAGGTGGTTGGTAACTGTGACTGGTCGTCACGGGTGTCGTTACCAACTAGAATTGTCAATTTAATCGCGTTTAGATCAACTAAAAATTAATATCAAAAGTCACAATTATAAATGAGTATATAAACTTACTGCAGTCGAATACGCAGGAGGCGTGCCAGGTATGGTTATGGTGGAAGACGTTGGATTTACGGCAGTTTCGCATAACATCAACGACTTCTGAATAGCATTTATTGCCATTTTCTCATTCATAGCATTGTTTTGCGGTGCCTCAATAACGTCCAGGAGATTTGTTAACGCAGACGATTCTATTGAATCAAAATTACAATATCTATATTAGCAATACTGATGAACCCAACATAATATATAAAAATGCGTTTTCAATGTCATTGTCGCAATAACGAAAATGCACAGATAGAATATCTTTAAATCTTGTTTCGCGCTAAATAAATTCTCCCGGTATAGTGAAAAATAATTACCTGAGATAGGTTCGTCCGGAACAAATTCAATAACTTGATCCAAAATCTCAGAGAGATCTGGGTCGGACGATTGATTATCCCAAGTACTTGGGTCGGTACACGTTTGACGATATTCTCCGCTATCTCCAAATTCTGAATCCACTTGACCCAATTGCGGCCTTTGTTGCTATTTATTGAAAATATTAAAATAATGAGAACGTTAGTGCACTTTGATAAAAATCTATGAATTGTTTTGAAAATTACCTGACTTAGCATATGAGTGAGGTAGGAGTTGTTGGTTGCTTGACGAGGTAGTTGTCTTGATTGGTTCTGCAGAGGAGTACGAGCCGAAGTAGCCGTTGTTGTGATCGTATTGTTCCCACCGACTGTTTGTATGTGGCCACCTGTCCACGGTTGTTGTTGCTGCTGCTGCTGTTGCTGTTGTTGTTGCTGCTGTTGCTGTTGTTGTTGCTGCTGCTGCTGTTGCTGTTGTTGTTGTTGTTGCTGTTGTTGCTGCTGCGACTGATGTTGCTTTAAGCGATCGCCACCAGCACTGCCACGTGGAAGCTTATCCTAAAAGTAAAGTGTACATATATATCAGTTACGTTAGTACACAATACTCATGTTGCCGTTTCCGGTCTAATAATGTACGAAACTAGAATATCTCGGATATTTACTTGCGGCGTTGCCGATATCACAGATGCAGGAATAGGTGGTATGGTCGTTGGTTGAGGCGGTTGTTTTGCCAATAAAGAAGCCAACATTTTATTTTTCTCCCATAGTTTGCTCGTCGCATTCGTCGAAGCGTTAGTACCCGTAGAAGACACCTGATGCGAGCCATCCATCGGTCGTTTAACGGATATATTGAGATCACCATCGTCCCCTGGTCTTTTCTGGCCAACTTGAGAAGTACTACCGAGTCCGCTGTGATCACTTCCCGATTGCGATGGCGAAGGAGTGCTATTCCGAAAACCAAGACTCCGTAATAGAGGATCGTCATCCCGGTTCTAATAATATAACGAATAGAAAGACACTTTAGTAAAAGAGTTAAGCCAATATAATAAATCGATTCTTATATTTTTCTATTCTTCGAAAGAATATATGTGTACCTGTTGCTCTTGTATTTTCCTCTCCTCGTCTTGATCTTTTAATAATTGTTGAAGAAGTTCATTTCTCTTTTTCAATCCAGCCCGAGCTTCCTCATCCTCGTCATTTGTCTCATTTAGTAACTTTAAATATAAATATCTTTAATATACTTAGTCTAAAGAAGAAGAAGAAAAAGAATGCGCGCATCTTAAAATCTACTTTGCTTAAAGAGATAAAAGAAATAATTGATTTGTTTGGAAGGTTTGGATAATAGATAGAAATGAAGAAAATCACCTGTAGAAGCATATTATTTCCAAGAGCGGATTTGGAATGCTCCATATTCGATTTTGGCATGTTACTAGGACTTGTTCTCATTTTGTTGTTATGTTCAGAATGATAATCATCTTCGTCTTGCTGATTCAACAAAATTTTCAATATCCTGTGTTTATTTTGGTTATCTGAATCGTTATTCGTATTGTCCTGATTATCCTCACTAGCACTGGAACCTTTCGTTAACAAGTTTCTAAGTCTACCGGATTCGGTGGACACGACACTGTTTTGAGTTTCGGCGGGCGTTGAGGCATTCGTCCTGGCAGTTGCATTGTCCATGGTACCGCTGGTAGGACATCCGCTTTTTCCTTCCTCGATCCTCTTAGCATTGAGAGCTGGCAAAATGACCGGTGCCGTGGCACCAGCGGCAGCAGCAACGGCTACGGAAGTAGCACCGTTGGTATTGACGTTGTTGTTGTTGACGGGGGTGTTGTTGCCAGCCGAGGCAGCAGCCGCGGCCGCAGCGGCAGCGGCAGCCGCAGCTGCAGCAGTGTTGTTACCAGTCAACGTCGAGGATGACTGCGATTCCTGTAGTGGACTGAACGGGAAGGAATTACTGAAGGTATGCGCCGCGTTGACCGAAGAGGATGGGCTGAAAGCGCGTAGGGGACTACAGTGAGACGGCACCGCTGAATTAGAGGAAAAGGTTCCTCCTCCCTGGGGACTCGGCGATGTCGGGGCTGGCTGAGAGGGTGGTCGCGAATCTGTTGGCCCGCTTCCTCTCGACTCGGGCCTTTCCGGCCAACCACCGCTACCGTCCAAGTCCCATGACGAGCCGCGGAAGAACGGTTCGAATTCCAAGTCCATGCTCCCGGAAAAGTGGTTGAACGAATTACTCGTAGTTAGCGAGGCTAATGAGTTGCAAGAATCGCCGGTACTAAAGGCGATCGAGTTCGACGACGTAGCAACGTGCGTCGTCCCCGTCAATCCACGACCACCACTGATACCACTCACTTGACCGTTTAGATGTGCCACGGACATCAACAGACCACCCACGTTATTGTTATTGTTACCATTATTATTATTACTATTATTTGCACAACGGTTACTAGAATGTCCCGAGCACACTTTGTTGTTGGAAAGCTGACCACCCTCGATAGGCGTTAAGTCATTGTCCCTATCATGGACAAAAACCAAAACACATGTATCGCCAGTTAGCACCAGATCTCTTAACGCTAGATCTTTTAACGCTACAATTTTTAACGCTAGATCTTAACGATATGCAATGAATGCGTATACGAGTATATATGCGTATATGTGTTATACTATTTTTATTATCGTCCCTCAATGAACAGTGTGTGTCAGTCATCGAGTCTCTTTCACAAAAAAAAAAAAAAATTTTCAATAAAGCATTATTTTAAACAAGCCAAATTTTAATCCATCTGTTATGCTTTCCTGGAACAATCAATACAGATTGAAAAAAGAGAACAAATTGACCGATATATTGTACACTGTTCATTGATGCGAAATTTCAACCTAGATTAAATTTTTTGTTTTCTTTTTTAATGATTTATTACTTAACGTTCAACGTAATATGTACATGGTGAAAGTGCGTACGAATATAGAGCAGCGTTTACACGTGTGTGTCTATCTTTGTGTTACAGCACACCATATTTTTTGAACGAATGAGATGTTACATATCGATCAGATATCATAGCAGCTTTTGTAATCTTTCAAAATGATCATTGTGGACAGGTTGTATGGTCAACAGGTTATAACGCTAATGAATCTTATGAAATGAAATTGATATATAATGGAATAAGCGAGCGTTGAATCGTGCTATACTTGTTACAATTAGTTTAACCATTGATGCGGAAACATACGTAATATTACGTACGATGTAGGAAAAGGCAATGTGATATTAGAAATAGTGTTATTTTAATTTGAAGAGTGGCCAGATCTCCAACACCGAAAAAAATTCAAAGTACGCCTCATGCATTCCCGTCGTCTAATCGAATAAGAAACAATAACATAATGCGAGTACGAGATTTTGCATTCCTAAAGCTTTCGTAATAACGTGGCATAAAATCAACGGTAAAAGAGTTAAATGTGTGATAAGCAATCATTTTTCCGCGCGAATGAGAATAAAATAAATTAGAGCTCAAAATAAGAAACGGTAAAATGAAAGATCTAGCAGAATACCCAAATCTAACGATAAGTTATATTAAACAAGGTAAGAGAAATGAAAGACTGGTGGTACATACAAAATGTAACCAGTGTACACATAAAAAAAAAAAGAAAAAGAAAAAAAACACCTAGCGCCAGTATATAAGTTCTCACTTAATTCGAATCGTCGCACATTGTTTCATTGTTATTTCAAATCGAAATAAAATATTTCGGAGTAACGAGAGGGGGGGAGGAGGTTTATTTCGGGTGTTCACGAATGTCGTGTGTCGATTAGAATAAAATACGATAGAAATAAATAAAGAAATAAATAAAAAAAGAAAAAAAAAGATTGACTTACCCAATGATGGAACTGGTGGCCATCATGAAATCCGATTCGTGGCCGTTAATCACATTCGCTTTGAAAAGTTTCGACTTCGTTTGTATATTAAGGAACTTATCAGGGCTAACGCGCAGTCGATAAACAGCGCTCGTACTCTCTCCGATTTGAAGCGTATCGTTCAAATGTGCAGTTAAATTATTGAGATCATGAGGGTGGCACAAATCCTTTATCATCGTACCGACCATGTCCTGTAAAATGATGAAAAATCCTTTTGTAAGAAATACGTACGAGGAATAATAATGCGTTAACTCTAAAAGATTATACTCGTTTTTCTGATGCGTTTATGATAAGTAAACGTAGCGCATAAATTAAAAAATCAGGACTAATTTGAGTGAAACAAACGTTAATTGCAATAGTCGCATAGTATAAAAAAGAAAAGTCTTACATACCCTTACCTTGTTCAGATACTTGGAATAAGTGGCCGACAACCAACTAAGATCAACCGCGATGATTTTGCCCGTAATATCCAATTTAACAGTGAATTGTTCGATCGGTGTATTTATGGGCTTCTCGTTTGGTGGTATTCTACGTGCCACGCACATTACGCAAGGACCACCAACGTCTGGGGATTCGGAGGACACATCACCGCTCTCGAGTCGTTCGGTATTACTTGACAAAAGAGACGAACAGATTTGCATTGACTCGTATTTTGATACCCTTTGTTGCTTCTCCTCCATCGTCTCGTCTTTGTCATCGGGAGGCTTTACCAGGAAGCGGCAATTGAAAGTACGACTCCTCGTTTGAGGCTGCGGCTCGCTCGTCCAGCCTAATAATAATCGTACAAATCAAATTAAACATTTTTCAAGATCCTAATAAACCCCGTCTACAAACTTTCTCACGACCAGTTAAAAAAAGATCAAAAGTCATTTTATTCCCCATCCCTATTCTACATTCAATGAAATTACTATAGGCGAAAAATATATATATATGAATTGAAAGAAAATGTAAAATTAATCATCGGTTCGCATCTTACACAAATGTACCACAAGAATAAAGTCAATTCTTAAAAGTTAATAAATGTTAATTTGATTGTCAAATAGAGTTAATTAATGCGATATTCATTCAATCCTAACGATGTAATTACCGACTAAAAGTGAAATTAGCACGTTTCATTGTTGAGATAACTACCTAATGACATGGGCAACAACGTAGGCATGAAGGTGTTGTGGTCTCCATGATGTATAATATTATATATATCTTTTCCCAATACATCGTCCTTCGTATAATTGATATACTGAATAATGTTATCCGTTACGTATTCCACTCGTCCCTCGCTATTTAAGACGAACAGGAAACCGTCTAACGCCTGCAAAAATAAAAAGAAAAAAAACGATGAAACAAATGTAGACACACAGTTATACATGGGAGTAGAGAGCGAGCATCATTAAATTTGAAAAGATGAGAAAAAAAAAAGTCGCCGCGAAAAGGAAAGCAAGTACCTATCGTAGGAAGCTGTTAATAGTCTTACAAGTAATATTCTTTTTGATATCAGTACAACATATACGAGTATAGGCCTGTACTATTTCCTTACGTGGCCAAGCTGTTCTCCTTTTAACAACTTCCTGCAAATAATTGATCGAGATCGGATCTAAGCCGCGTTCCGGATTGTTAACCGACACGCGGTGATTGTTGTCTTCTTCTTATTCTTCTTCTTCTTCTTTTAAATATTACTCTCGAGAAGAAGAAGAAGAAGAAGAAGAAAATGATGATGATGTCGATGAAAGATTGCGTTCAATTAATCGTCAAGCGTAATACATAAATAAAAATCGATCATTTTCATTTTTACCTCCAATAGAATTGGACCAACTTGATCGTTGGACAATATGTTAGGATTCGACGAAGATACTTCCCCTTGTTGCACGGCATGACTGTTCGAGCCCTCTTGTTGTCTGATGTGCCGAATCTGTAAGGTAAAACAGTGCTGTCAGAAAATACGAGTCAACGTAGTTTAGTAAGCATAAATGTATAGTCGGCACGTGGTAGTAAGTTGACCTACTAACTGGCTGGCAGCCATTGAAAATCTGATTTTATTTTCTACAGGAAGCATTTTTATCTTATCCGAGGAAAATAAAAATAAAAAAAAATAAAAAAACAGGAAAGATGAAATATCCGGTAAAAGAAAAAAAGGAGAAATGCTTTTTTTTCCTTTTTTTTTTTGGAATTACAAGTAAAAAAAAAATATACACATAAATTTCGTTAAACATTTTTTTTTTCTCAACGATCATTGTACGAGTTTTCGCGTAAGAGAACACACAGTGGTATCCAACGAGATCCGTATATTGATGAGAATAAATTTCATACGAATGACGCATACCCCTCGAATGCAACACACTTCGACTTTTACAAATGCAATCTCATTTTTCTCCATGTCGAAAAATGGAACGAGATGCCGACGATGCTAAAAATTTTTATAACGTAAATCACCGGACGAGCAAAGCTTTCACCGGTTATTCGAGATTTCCAAAAAGAAAAAACGAGTAAAAGAAATAAACACCTTAAAAGACGTACAAAGAATTCTGCATTCTCTTTCATCGAATAATGCCATTCGTTTTTCTTTTACCACGCCATTGCAATTTCACGCACAAAGATAATACGAAACGCTGATTCGACTTTTCCTCCTTTCCGCGATCATGAATCGTTCGAAGAATTTAAATCGAATGTTTCATTCGTATAATGGATTATTTTATCAGCGAGAATTCATTTATGTCTTTTACAAAATATGATTCGATAAAAAAGGAACGAGATAATAACACGAAGTAACGAAATTTTTAGAAAATTCTAGAACCGTAATGGTGACGTCGAGAGCAACTATTTTTCAATGATGCAAAGAGAAAAAGAAGAAGAAGAATAAGAGGAAAAAAAAAGTATATAGAAAAAAAGATTCGACGCTTTAACGAAAATACAAAATGGAAAAGTCGTTCGTTTTTGCGATTCATTCGATTCGATGATCGTGATAGTACCTAAATGGGCAGGCAAGGCGGACAAACGAGAAAATAATCAGGTTGGGTGACCTCCATCCGCCATTTTAAAACCAAAATAGTCACGTGTTCTGGAATACTACTCTATATACAATGGATGCATCCACGAGGCAGAGCAGCTTGGTTGCAACAATATCGCTTCGTCGTTTAACACTTTCGCTAAGCATTTGTAAAAGTTTCAAACCTATCAGACAGGTAAATCGAATGAATTATCAAACGAGTTTACAAATTAATGACGATTTTACATTAGCAATAGCCGAAGAAGGCAAGACGTAGAATCGTCTACATTCTAATCTTTAACAAATTTACATATTCGATCTGTGGAATTACGTTTTTAGTTGTCACTGTAATACATTAATGTCCATATTTAACGTATTAAATAACGATCATTATATCCATGTAAAATAACATTTCAACGGGTTAACACACAACGGAAACTATATTATTCGCAATAGTCGCTTAATTATTTCTTACAGAAAGCGCGAGTCAGGCAGGGTCAAGCTAAAACATAGCGAATGAATGTCATGTGAGCTGTTTCGAATAATGGGTAAAAGGTTCCCCTAAAGTTTATTGTTAAGCATTGCCAACGATATGGAAGAAGATTGAAAGAGAGACAGGCAGTGGCAGCAGCAGCAGCAGCAGCAGCAGCAAAGAGACAACACAATCCTGTTCGAGATGAGTCATTTTTCGTTCGGTGCATCGTCCTATACCCACCACCATGCCGGTAAGAAAATCCTCTGGAAGACCTCAAAGTGAGCTTATCTCGAGGAAGAAAAGTAAAAGATAAAAAGATTTCATCATGGATATCCATGGAGAGAAATAAAGGAACAGCTACTAACTCGACGTCGTCGTAAATACGTCAGAGAACTTACCGTTGGAGAAGGTGGTAACGGTGGGGGTGGGATAACTGAGGGATTGCGAGTCGCATATGGCTCCTCTTTTCCTATTTGTTTGTTCCGGCAAGGTAAGAGAAGAGAAGAGGACCCCCCACTATTTCAGTAGGGAACTCACTTGTCTCTTCAGCTGCAGAACTTTTGTTTTTTGACAAAAAGGTGCATGGATTGGTGCCTAATGAACTTAAATCGTGGGGGAACGGATTTATTGATGGCGAGGACGGACGGACGGACGGACGGACGGACCGTGCGGGCTCACGACGACGACAGAGAAGAAGAACTTGCCCACCCTTGACGTACGCAAAAGAAAGAGAAAAAAAGTAAGACAGAAGATCTCTGTAAAACCGACCAACATTCATGGTCAAAGAAGGAATGAGGAGAAGTGTTGAGCGTCCTTGAGCTCGTATTTCGCAGCTCCGATAGATCGCGCTCGTAATCTCGATAGATTTAAACGGACAGACATGCGGCTGTGATGATGATCACGACTATGACTCTGTGTGACTATGAAAACTAATAATAAGAAGAGAAGAATTGAGAAGAATAAGAGTCAACGACAGGGACGATGACGGTAACGATGACGATTGCAATGACGGCGACGATAGTAAAAATGGCGACAGTAAAGAAGAAGACGATGCTGGTAGTAGTAGGTGTAGTAGTAGTAGTGGTGGTGGTGGTGGTGGTGGTGGTGATGATGATGATGATGATGATGATGATGGTGGTAGTAGTAATGGTAGTGGTAGTGGTGGTGGTGGTGGTGGCGGTGGCCTCGAAAAGTCGGTGACTCCACCGAGTCCGACAAACGGTGTGCGATGTTGCCGCTAGTCGTTTCACGATGGCACACGCATATGCGCGTGCGCGTGCATATACATACATATGTAAGAGTATCGCAATACCTCTAGCTCTATTTTAGCGTAATAAATTTTTAACTCAGTTTGTCCCACCAATCCTTTATAACGTATAATTTATGAAGAAGAAAAGAAACAAAGTCCAAGAGAAAAGAAAAGATAAAAATAGATACAAGAGAAAGAGAGAGAGAGAGAGAGAGAGAAAGAGATCTTCCTCGATTATTGGTACGTATGTATATATCTTCTTTTTATCGAGGTCAAAGTCCGCTCTAGACCTAGAGAATCAAGAAGAGGATCGAAATACGATGCTGCAAATTCTTTCAATTCGCTTCTTCTCTCGGGAGACGTAATCACTGCTGCTGCTGTTGTTATTGTTGTTGCTGTTGCTGCTGCTGCTGCCGTACCTCTTTCAGTCTACTCCTCTCTTCATCCTCCTCATCTTCCTCATCCTCCTTTTCCTCCCCCCCTTCCCTAGAAGCCGCTTGTCGGTGCCTTGTTGAAAGACCATGCGCAACGCGTTACTGCGCACGTGACGTCACGCAGATCCATGCTCAGGTAGCTCTCTCGGGTTATAACGCCGCGAAAAAGGATGCTTCCTATTGATCTCAGTGACGTCATTCAAGGTCGCGTCACGAGATTCTGACTGACTGACTGACTGTCTGTCTTTCTAACTAACTGACTGACTGACTGACTGACTGACTGACTGACTGACTATCTTACTGACTGACCGATCAACTGATATACTGACGACTCCTTTTTTTGTCTTCTTACTCTTTCCTATTTTTCTTAAACTTTCCTTATTGTGTTTACCGTTCATACTTTCTTTCTTTCTTTCTTTAGATTTGCGTTACATTATGAACGTTGCAAAATAATTTCTTCCTAAGGAAGATCACAACTTCCCTCCATTTAAAATAATAAAAATGAATAGTGGACCAATCGAGATGAAACAAAGCCGACTATTATAGACAGAATGAGTCTATGAAGATTGATTAGATCTATCGAAAAGTTTTCTGACCGTTCAAAGTACAATTTAATTTATACATAGATAAAACCTTTATCAAAGAGACAAGATAAGGTTGTTAACATTAATTAATAATTGTGTATACCTATAAAATATAAAGAGAATGTTTTAATAAATTATGAGATAAAAATATATTTATATGTATTTGAGAATTTTCCCGATAGACCTGCTGTTAAATAAGAAAAAAAAACAAATGAAAAGAAAAAGAATAATAATAAAAATAATTAGAAATAGAAAAATAAAAAGAGAAAGAGAAAGAATGATAGATCTATTCTTTCAGAAGGCAAACTCGAATGTAGTTTCGTTTGATTTCGTTACACGAAGTTGTCGCCTTCGGAATCGACACGTGCTCGGCCGTGAAGCGCACACGATTTCAGCACAACGTGCTCGAGTGAGAGAATAAGCGAATCAGCTAAAGAGAGATGGCAAATAAGGTAGGTGGGGGAGAGAAAGACGGGAAGTCGTAACCCTTCTCTTTCCTTCGAATGCACGCACGCACGCACGCGCACATAGCGCACGCATAGCGCACGCATACACCATAGAAGCAGGCGCGCGCGCGCATTCGTCCCATAACCGATAGCCGGGCGAAGAGTATGGATACTTTTCTACGATTTGAGAAACTTTACAAGCACCAACAAAACAACACCAAGAAGACTGACTCTGTTCTCCTTTCTTCGAGAAACGAGATCGAGGTTTTCGGCTTATCGCATTTGTGGCCCTGATGCCGAACATTCAGTTTTTTCTAGTTTAATGCGATTATGTAACGTAAATAAATGTGATAATATTAATTCTTGATATTTCTTCTAACCGTAATATTCACTTATCAACAAGTATAATAATCCTCGTCTCCTAAAAATGTTTAACAATGAACGCAAAAAATAAAATCATATATATATAATTTTGTATTTAAATGTGATTTAGAAAAAATGTATTGAAGCAACGAGAGAAATAAATGTTTTATCGATGAAAATAGAAAAATATTTTCCCGTTGAAAGATCCTATTCCTTGAATATAACAAAAAGAAATGTCAACGAATTTGGAAATACTCTGGTGTCGTTTTGTTTCTTACTTGTCACTATAATATAACGTATGAATTTCAATTCGATGAAAACTATGATAATTTGTTATTCTTTCTACTATATATCGGATGCATAAAGATTGCATACGTACGCATGGAGGATAAGAGGTGCATACGTTCGTTGTTGAAGGAGCAACGCGTAGAACAGGATCGATTTAACGAGCGGAGAAGAAAAAAAGACGCGCTTGGCCCAGATTCAGAGATATTGCTCGGTCGACGACTCTAGAAGTAGTAGTCTCGTGTATACCTTTACTTTTCTTCCCAAAGAAAGCAAAAGCCCTTTCTCTCTTCCACAGATTTTCTTTATCCAGCAACGACCCGGCATTTGTACGCGATTATTTATATCACTCATAAGAACACCATTAAAATTCGAATTATATTTACCTATGACACATGACTAACAAAACTTTATTCCGGTTTAACTATTTCTATTCTAACAGAGAAAAAAAGATAAATATTTTCAAGAGGAATGTTTCGAATACGCGCCGCACAATTCATTTTGAAATGACAATATTACTGTGTGTCTATCAACGACATGATATCCCACGGACATCCTGGAAGGAACTCGGTAATCCCGCCTACACGACGTTTCTTTTAATCGCTAGTAGACCCCCCTCCCAACCCCTAATATGATTTAATCACTTAATATCAAATAGATACTCCGAACTATTAGTTATTATACAAATATAAATGTTTATTATTTGTATGTATTATCAAAGAGGTTCTAAGTCGAAAAAATAAAAAATCACTCTCTAAAGAGATAAGTCTATTTAAAGTAATTTATTTACGCAAGTGGATGTATTAGAAAACGTCAACGTTCCTCTATCTCTAATGATCTTTGAATTTTCGAAAAAAGAGTACTTTGATAAATTTGAAGAAATCAATTAATCAAATGAAACTATCAATGTCAATACATATTTTTGGTTTACCTCTAATTTTTCAACCATTCTAACTGGAAGTAACTAAATATATTTCTCAATAATAATGACGAAGCAATGTAGGGATAATGATATTAATAATAATAATAATAAAAATAATAACGTAATATGATTTCAGTGGGTTCCATAGATTATGCTTAACTTTCTGATTCGTTCCCATGTTAAATTATGGATAATAAATCTCGTAACGTTTCGGTTTAATTTGATGGAAAAATAAATTTATTAATAAATCAATCTAATAGAATGTGAAAATTGCTTTTTATAGTACATATATATGAAATGAAAGTTTTGTATAAAGGGTCGGTAAAACTCTCGATTAAACCAAACAAAATCTCGGGATATTTTTTTAAACGAAAAGTATCGACTGTTAATTGGTATTAGTGATAAAAGCAATGCGATATACATTTCACATTGATAAAACGTATGCTATCGATAAGGACGTTTTACGTTTGTACGATCGCAACTAACGAAATTTATTTCCATCGACAAATCTTTTCTACGTATTATCTCTATTTATTAAGTACTTATTAAAAAAAAAAAAAAAAGTATCGTCGAGAAAATCTTAACTTGACGGTCCACGTTTTGTATCATGACTAACACAGACAAAACGCGTACACACGTACGTATACATACTCATCGCAATTACCGAAATAGAATATTTAAAGAAATATCAATGCGAGCATATCGATATCGTCGTTGTTGAACGAGATAGCGAATCGTTATCGATAGGAAAATAAATTTGATTTAAAAACACGTTCCCCGTCGACCCAGAAACAAATTTCGAGATCAATTTCCCAAGTGTTATCTGTATGTTATCTGACTATTCCTTTTTTCTATTCTTAATTAACGAACAACATTGTACGAATTAATATAACGTACAAATAAAATCTAATGTAATAAGAGAAAACTTACTTGATCGACGGTTCTTTGAAGGATCTGACATTTGTCGGTCTTGCCAGAGCTCATGTCCGTGACGGAAATCAGCTCGGCAAGCTCATCGAAATACAGGTTCTCCTGGTTGCGTCGTCGTTTTTCGTTAAGGCACTTGTTACTGTAAACAATTCCAAAATAAATATCATTTCATATTCATCATTAACATAAATTAAAAAGCTATAAAATATTCATCTCATACATTATATACTACACTATACACTATAATATATTATATGCATATAATTTTCGATTTAACGCTATATTGCGTATCCAGTTTTTTTTTTTTTTTTTTTTTTTTTTACTTTTTTTTCAGAAATCTGTTCAATTCTGTGCCCATAAGGCACAAAAAGAGGATATAAACGCAGTCGCAAAAAAATCGGACCATTGTCGAAAAATGTAAAACGCTGACCTGGTTTACAGAAAAAGAAAGAGAAAGAGAGAGAGAGAGAGAGAGAGAATGCATTATTATTACAATACTTCCGATACGACATATCGAATGTATTGTTATGTTTCTATCAATTACATCCGTATAATGATTATTTAAACGAAAAATTAATCCTTTAAATTGGATTTACAAAACGATAAGGATAAATTTAAATAACACATTGTATATATTAACTTACATCTGCGATTGCGGTTTGGCATCCGATTTCTTCCTTTTCTTACCGATGCTACCGGTGATTGCGCTCATTTTGGCCCACAGTGGGTCCAGCAGTTCACATGGGCTAGGCCTACAAATCAAAGAAAAGAAAAACAACATTAATAAAAAATGTACTTTTGCAAGTGGTAAACAACAGAAATGCGATTAGAATCCGTAATGAGAAAATAATGGATGTTATGCGTGATAGAATAATCAACGTTGTTGATCTAAATTGTCATTTATCATCGTTTACATTCTCTCAATGAGAAGAAGAAGAAGAAGAAAAAAAAAGAAAAGACAAGTAAAAGAAGAAAGAGAGAGTTAGAAGAATTTTCGTCAAAGAGTTCGAGATAAGGAGATTTCAGCGAAAGGGAAAAAGGAAAGAGAATAACATTACGGTCGAACGTAACTCGGTCGCATGGTGTTCAAGAGACTGGAAAGCAAGGTGAATCCATGGAATCCGATAATCACGCTATTCTATTGTTTCACAGTATCTAACAAAGTAGTAGGTATGTAGATCTTGGGCAACTTATCTCAGATAAGTAGTAGTTTCTCTGTGAAAAACGGTAGTTCCTGCCATCCCCGCCTCTCTCTCTCTCTCTCTCTCTCTCTCTCTCTTTCTCTCTCTCTCTCACTCTCTCTCTCCCTCTTTCTCTCTGCATCTACGTCAAGCATCCACGCCGAAGCGAGCCTTGATCAATAACTTTTGCGCGCGAGAATACGAGCCTCTCTCACCAAGGAATCTTTCCTTGCGATCGGAAGGTTTCCAATTTTCCGTCTTGCGGAAGAGAACACAATAAACGTTCCTAAAATAAATAAATTCAGTTCCTTTTCTTTCGTTAAAATAATAATCTTGAATGTTACTTCTTTCGACTCCATTATTGTCGATACACTGAAAATTCTTGTATTAGGAACGTCGTCATCGATTAAGAAACAACACCCACTGACTTTTTCATTTTTGCTATTACACGATGCGCCATGGAACCTAATGGAACAAAACGGAACGGAACAGAACGGAATGAACAGAGAACGGTAAGGGGGTATACGATCGTCGGGAAGACGCGCGCACCCTCCTCTTTTCTTCCAATTCGATGAAAAGAGATGGAAAAGTAGGTGAGAGTGAATCCGATCGGAGATCCTACGTCATCACTTATCACATAGAAAAGCACCTTGCATCGTGCTGTTGTGCATCCACGTTGCTGTCATCCGTTCGACACTTGCTACAACTCCTTCTCACTTTTACACTTTGCCTCTGACTCCTCCTCCTCCTCCTGCTCCTCCTTTTTTGGTTTCTTTTTTCACTAGGCTAGTGACAATAACGATAACACTAAATTCTTGCAGAGAAGTGAAAAAAGAGTAATACAGGAAGAACCTCCTCTTCTTTTTCTTTTTATTCGTTTCTTTTTTACTTTCTCTCCTCGGTAGGTTAATAATAGAAACGATAAAAGAAAATTTTTGCAAAACGAATGCGAAAAGAAAGATAGACAAGAGAACGAGTTCTCTTTTTTTTTTTTCTTTTTTTTTTTCTCCTCTCTTTTGGTTTCTCTTTTCGCCACGTTAACAACCAACAGATAGATAGAAAAGGATAGAAATAAAAGAGAATCCTTCTTCTTTTCTTTTCTTTTTCCAAAATACTACTAATAATAAAACAAGCGCAACGACGACGACAGCACTACATTCTTAGTGCATGCGTGAAAGAGAAAGAGAGACACTATTTATCATACAACACACACCGTACACACACCGTACACACACGCACACTCGTGTATCTCCTTTCTATCTATGTCTTAGGTATATACGAACGTCCTCGGATCATAGATCGACTCGTTTCCTATTATCAAGAGAGGGGGCGGGGGAGGGTGGAGAGGGGTAAGGAGGAGGGGGAAACAGAGGGAGATATAGAGAGAGTGATTGAGTAAGAAAGAGAGAGGAAGAGCAAGGCTAAGGTGCGAGAAAGAAGAAAAATGGTGACGCGAAGCGAGCAAACTAGCGTGGCTTGGCTGTGACGCCACGCTCGGAGTATCGGTTGTGGGTCGACACGTAAATGCGGGACCTGTACCCGCGTGTAATATAGGTCAGTGGGCCAGGGCGATCATGGCAACGCGGACATGCGCGTCGGAGCCGCGAGCAAGCGAGACGTTCCGAGATATCCACTCTCTCGGAGTATTTCTCTTTCTTTCTTTCTTTCTTTCTTTCTTTCATTCTCTCTATCTCTCTTTTATTCCTTTTATTTTATTTCATTTCATTTTTCTAAAACACCAATCATTATATTATATCGTAGCTGCTCTACCGGGTGGGGTGTGTATAACGAAACGAGGCATACTTATTTATTTTTCGAAAAATTCGTTAAATAGTATGACTGGTTCGTTGTATTATAGAATACAAATTTTTGTCGTTGTTTTTTTTTCTTTTCTTTTTTTTTAGACAATAGCGTTAGATTTTTGTTTGTCAAAAAGTTTTCATACGACTTTTATTATATGCACACACAACATTCTTCCTGCCTTCTAAAGTTCCGATGATCCCTCCAAGGTTGTGAGCGTCTCTCTTTCTTGCATACCAATACGACCACTCATTCTCCATCCTTCCAATTCAATATATCTATATATCGTACTTCGTAGTGATGTTCGCTTTTAGTGCACTTCCAATCACGGTAAACTTGCACTTTCACGGACGAACACCTGTTCTATTAACTATTTACATTCGTTAAGATTCTCATCTAATGATCCTCTCTAAGATCGTACCGATCTTGATATTTCGTTCCATATTTACCAAACAATTTTCCTTTCTTTTTTTTTTTCTAAGCCATGATAAACTACCTCTATTTATATATAACTGATCGATTTTTCATGTAAAAAGAAAAATGTGAAAGAAAAAAAATTATCTCGCAAATATATAGGACGCGTGCGCACGATTTAATTTGAAATAAAATTTGTAAAATAGAGTAAGAATTTAGCACTGGCCTTCTACGGTAATCGACTAAACGTTACGATCTTTCTTTGCAAAGAACACGACGAGAATATTTCGTAACCCTAAAACCACTAGGCTAGAGATTTAATGAAAAATAAAAACAACTCGTTAACGATTGAGAACGATTTTGCGATTCGATGACCGCCGCGTCGCGTTCGTTAACAGGACACATCATCAACAACCAACTTTCACCGACCTACCGAATTCACTTTCAAAATGATCATCGTTCCTCGATTGAAAACTTTAGAAATTCATTTTGAAACGTGTTCTAAAACCAACCTAAATACAAATATTACATCCAAATAACAAAAATGATCGCAAAGATACGAGGATCGAACGTTTGTTAATTGACAATAATAATGTATCTACAAATATATTGACAAACAAAAATTCGAGGCCAATTTAATTAATTCAATCAATTGTCATCTCTGAAAGAAGAAAAAAGAAAAAGAAAAAGTTTCAGTTGACGAATAAAATTACGCCAATATACGAAGAATTCAAGTCTTAAACGTTGAAATTAAACAATATATCCTGGCAATTTCGTAATCTCAACTATAAATCCCCCTACTAATGGGTCATGGTATATCTCGACCATCTTTAACGAATCTTTACTCGTAAAGAAAATTTTAACTAAAACTATAATGATAGAGAGAGAGAGAGAGAGAGAGAGAGAGAGAGAGAGGAAGGAGAACGAGAGAAAAAAGGGGGAATGGCAAACATACGAGCGACGACGAAGGAAAGTGAACCTGAACTCCGTAAAGAAGAATCAGAACGGCGAAAGCGTAGGTCACTAACAGAAAGAGAGAGATAGAGAGAGAAAGAGAGAAGTTATACACACATTGATAGTTAAGAGCAGAAACTCTCTGGTCGATGGCCGTGGCTGAGGTACTCGCGTCTTTCAAACAGTTTACGAGCTTGTGCCTGTACCAGCAGAGAAGTGTGTTACTAGCAAAGCGTAACCGAGAGAAAGAGAGAGAGAGAGAGAGAGAGAGACCTCGACCAAATTAAATGTGCGGTCACTTCCTACGAACGTCCACGAATTAGCTTTGTCATAGCGTTATATCGAAACTAGCTACGAATTTTAATTTGTTATGCAAACGGCAACGAGGATCGATTTCTTTTTTTTTTTTTTTATCCAAAACAAATGATTATATATATATATATGCATTCGAAGGTTATTATTTGTTCGAAATATCAAAAAACACAAGCACGTCCTCGTTTTATAGCGAGTTTAAATAAAACACCATAGCGTTTAATCAGCAACGACATAACCGTTCGGATTCGATCGAACTTTAAACCGATATACGCCTCGATGACGTTTACGATCTCTTCAATCGATGAGCGGCCGCTCTTTCTTCTTCTCCTCCCACCCACCCTCTCTCTTTCTCTCTTCCCAAGTTCGTGCTTTCGAACAGCTGCCAGATTGAACTTGTAGCACCAGCTGGATACTCGGAA
Source organism: Polistes canadensis (assembly GCF_001313835.1). Classification (NCBI taxonomy): domain Eukaryota; kingdom Metazoa; phylum Arthropoda; class Insecta; order Hymenoptera; family Vespidae; genus Polistes; species Polistes canadensis. The sequence goes on from NW_014569655.1 coordinate 306,362, forward strand.
TGGCTCTCCACTTCTCTCTCTCTCTCTCTATCTCTCTCTCGTAGCAACCTGAAATTTGCTTTTAGCTGTGTCCCATTTTGATCGATTCCCCAGCTCGTTTTCCACCTTCCACGTCGTCCGATCAAGATAATCCCGAATGAATTGGTTTTTTTCTTCTTTTTTTCTTTTTCTTAAATGAACGTGACAAATACAACGAATAATATATACATCGAAATATATCTAATATAAATGTATCAAAGTTATATTACAGCGTTTATGGCGAGAGTTAATCGGTTCACAAGTGTGGCAAATAAATAGCTGCAAGAAAGGAAGATATATATATATAAGTACGAATATTGCTATACAATACGAAGTATACTACTGCTATGCTAGATGAGATGCTAATGATAAACACGATGTAGACGTAACGTGGGAAGGGAGAGGAATAGTTGCCATGTCGACAGACGACGCCGCCTTGATGTCCCCGCTGTTGCTATGATGACGTAACTCGCGTCTTTACGTCACAGGAAGGAGAGAGACAAAGAGGAAAAGAGAAGGAAGAGAGAGAGAGAGAGAGAGGAGAGAGGGAGTGGTTTAGACGCGACGCGTCTTCCTCACCCCTATCTTTTCCTTCTCCTCCTCCTACCCCCTTTTGTCCAGGCAACCCCCCGCTCTTCTAGGACAGGACAATGTTACGTAACAAAGATCAATACGACGGATCGATCATTTCCTTTTTTTTTTTAATTTTTTTCCCCTCGTCCAGGGACTATTCCAAGGGTGATTGCGTGTAAGACGTTGCGCTCGCGAAATATATTCTTAACAAATGAAACGACGTTTTTCCTATAGAAATTCGCGAAATTTCCTTCTTAGGGAACAAACTTCTCGGTTGCAGTTGAAAAAAAAAAAAATGGCCTACTCATTAAAAATGATGCCGCGATTTAAAAAAAAAAAAAAAACATCATCGGTCGTCGTCATCTTCCAAAAAGAGAAACAACACGCTCGATCAAAATCGATGCCTAACGAAAAAGTTTACATATATATTATCTCCTATTCTGTTCTATTAGTTTCTTATTTATTTATTTCCATTTTGTGGCAAAATATCTATTTCACATTTTTCGAGATCTTTGAAAAATTGAATAAAAAATTAACACGGAAGGAATCCTCGAAAGAGAAAATGAATACATAACGAAGAGGATATATTCAAACACGATATTAGAAGAAGAAGTAAAAGTAAAAGAAGAAGAAGAAGAAGATGATGAAAAAGGGGGGGGGGGGAAATAGCTATTAAAACTCTGAAGAAGGCTGGAAACTCGAAGAAAGAGAAGAAGAAAAAATAATGACACATTGAGAGTATCAATATTTGTGTAGGTGGGATGTACGATGACGCGGCTCGATCGCGACTAACTTTGCCGCTCGAATTTCCGCTGCGGTCGTTGCTGCGGGTATCAACCAACCGACGTCAGCATTTTGCGTGACACCTGAGAAACACGCCAAGTAGTATGTATGTATCAGTAGTAACCAAAGAGATTATTAAAAGACGCATTTCAAGATGCACCCCCGATGATGTGCAATAAATGCGACGCGAATCCTTCTTCCTTTTTCGTATAATAATATAATTCATTGATTTTGGAGATATGGGCGAGTGGGTGTTAGGGAGGGAGGGGGAAGGATTAATAAAATTTGTAAAACACAAAAATAAAAGAAACACGCCAAATAGTATGCATGTTCAGTAGTACCCAAAGAGATTATTAAAAGATGCATTTCAAGATGTACCCCCGATGTGCAATAATTTTTCGTATAATAATATAATTCATTGATTTTGGTGATATGGGCGGGAGAGATATAACGAGGGAGAGGGGAGGGGAAGGGGAGGAGGGTTATTAATAAAATTTGTAAGACACAAAAATATATGTATAGGAATATACTTGTTAGGTTATAATGCATAATAGAACACGCGCATAGGTTACGCGTTTACACGCATCGGTCAGGGCTTGGCATGGATCGATAGTCGTCGTCGGACTCTCCTCGACGATTTAGAAAATAAGGGTTGCTTCCTCTATTTTATTTCTAAAGAGCGCACATTGACCGAAAATCCGGGGATTTACGGAGCACGACGTAGATCTCGTGTGTGCCTTGAAAACGAAAGGAACAACAAAAAAATAGAAGAAGAAGAAGAAAAAGGAGAAGGAAGAAGAGCGAGTTCTTAGAACAACGTCGTCGTCGTCGTATGCTACTGCTGATGCTTGCTCTCTTTCCCTCCCTCTTTTTCACGACGTTAAAATTAAAATCCGGTCGTCGGAGAACGTCTTGCATCGAAAGGGAGCAAAATTTCCTGCGAAAGAACGGCCAAAAAGCAAGCCGGACAGAGATTATAACGTATACACCACCACCATTCTCCGGGAGGCCGGCTGCTTCCAAGGTCAAACCCTTGTACCTCCCCTTTTACCGATAGCAAGTATTCCTTCTTTTCAGTTCCCTAAGAAAGAACTTCAACGTTTTAGAATTCACTTCTTTGTCTCGGCTAAATTATGTACCACAAGGCTTTTCTTTTTTTTTTTTTTTTTTTTTTTTTTTTTTTTTTTTTTTTTTTTTTTTTTTTTTTTTTTTTTTAATAAACATTCTTCAGTATATTAGTTTCGAACAATAACTCTACATTTATATTTTTCATTAATAAATAATTTATTTTCATTGTAAATAAAAGCAAACTAAATTTTAATTCATTTTTATTTAGACATCTCCTCCTCCTCCTCTTCCTCCTCCACGTGATTTACTTATTTTCACGAACATATGAATTTTATACAAGGTAAACGGTTGAACGTTCGATCGACGATAATTATGATCGATAGTAAATATTAACTAGCTTATTCTGAACTTAGAACTGGCAGACTATATATGTAAAAGAAGAAGTTGGTGGAGGAGTTTTGATTCAATGGGAAAAAGTCCGAAGGAAAGAAACATAACTTGCGCGCGCGCACGTTATGCCAAGTAGGCATATACACAGTGCGAGTTGGACTGACCTGCCCCAAGAGAAGCATCGACGGGCATCGATGTAAACCGCGGTTGGTATTTTCAAATCGAGTGGAAACTCATCGATAAATATGAAGGGAAAAAAAAGAAGAAAAAAGAAGAAGAAGAAGAAGAAGAACAACAACAACAACAACAACAACGAACGAAATAGAAAAGGAGGAACAATTCAAATTTAGATCCGAAATCAAAGTTTCGAATATTTCTTCGTATATCGTGAAACAATACGAGAGAATTTCAACCAATTAAATTAAGATTTATTTTTCATGAACTACTCCACATTTTATATAAATCTCTCTTTTTTTTTTTTTTTCTTTTTCCTACGATTAAAGAAAAATATTTAACGTAAGCACTTAGGAATAGTATTGTGCTAACAGATTACGAACAATCAGCGACAAATTTCAATTTTGTTATCTTTAATCGCTGAGATTAAAACACACATCTCTATACGAAATGTACACGAATAAAAAAACGAGGTAACGACGATGCGGATGGACTTGTTGTTACCGAAGACAGATCAAAGATTAGAGATAAATCTACAGACCTGTACTATTATATAAATCAAATATAAACCCTGGTGTATCGTAATGATGAATATTTTTTTTATAAATTAATCATGTTACTCTGTGGGTGGAGGAGGGGGGAGGCGGGTGAAACAAATATTCTACTCTTATAGCAAGTAAATAAAATGGTTTTTTTATCGACGATAAAAATGATGGAAACAGACAGACAGAGACAGAAAGAAAGAGAGAGAGAGAGAGAGAGAAAGAAAAGAGAAATGTTGAACGAAAATGAATTGCGTTTTCTAAGAGGCAACGCGGATCGAGGTTTCGAAGCGAAACTAGATATATCGTTCGGTTAGGTTATATAATAATAATAATAATGGGCGAGACTAGGCGTATACGGGCAAAATTCGTGGCCTTCGGAGAACAAAGGGTTCGAGGGAGCCTTATAGAATCTGTCTACGGCTAGGGCGTTTAGATTCTTTTTACGGTGCGCCGCTCGGTTAAGGCAGGACAGTGCGGAACGTGAAGCAAAAGAGTGGAGAGAAATGGCGAGGAGATGAGAGGAGAGGTGAGGAGCAGGGAAAGAGAAAGAGATGAGATGAGAGGAGAGATGAGAGAAAAGGAGAAGAGCAGAAACGGAGCGGAGGAACGTTCAAGACGCAAAATGAAATTCCACACGCTTCGGTTCTGCCGAAATGCGAACGCGCTCCCTTCGAGCGAACGGAGACAGGATACTTTATACGTTTCGACCTTGTCTCGAAAGCACGTTTACCAATATTTCGAATATATCTTCCTATGCCTGAAAAAAAAACTCGTTTAATATGAGAGCTAACTTATTCCTATTCGATATATTTCGTTGTAACAAATTATCTTTTTTCTATACAATTTATAATTCCCTCGGTCTTCTTTATTTCGAATGCAGGATAAGTCTCAATTGTAAATATACATATCTGTGTGTAGTATATTATTATGAAAGAAAAGTTTATCGATTTCCCGGTGTAAGAATCGCCGAGGCCAAGACACGTCGTCGTAGTCGTCGTCGTGGAAAGAACGCGTGCCATACTCGAATTCCTCCGCACACATGACTCCCGTGCCGCGTTTCGACACCACACGGCGACGCAATCGCTTCGTGCGAAGCGTGAAATTGTATAGTGAATGTCGTTAGGAACAACCATGAAATACTTCGAGCGAACATAATGGAAATAAACGAGTCCTCGGCTAGTCGATAAGTACGCGCGTACGTACCGGCATTTCATCCAATCATTTTCTATACGATAGTTAGAGATTTTTTTTTCATATACGAACAAGAAGAATTTTATTAAAACAAATTAAATCGCTATAGATTTATCCCTATCTCGATTCTCTAAAAAACCAAAAAAAATGTTAACTTACAATTTCGCGAATTTTCTTTCAAGCCATTGTTTCATAAAAGAGATTAATCATAAATCCAAGTATAGTCTATCTATCTCTCTCTCTCTCTTTCTCACTCACTCACTCACTCGGTATTAACGTCTTACATCAGAACTTCTACTCTCTAAATAATTACACAAACAAGATAAACGAACGCAAGTCCTTCTTCTTCTTCTTCTTCTTCTTTTGGATGTTTGTTTAACTTGTATTAATAATAACTTTAAAGAGAAAGAGAGAGAGAGAAAAAAAAAGATAGATATTACTAGATATTATCAATTTTATAAGTTTGCCAAGTGTACGTAAAAATAAAAGAAAAATGTTGGTGGGTCTATAAGAGAGAGAAGTATTCTACTTGACTAGTCTCTACGACGGCTGCGTTATTGGGTGATGGAGGGAGGGCAGGCGTGGTACATTCGACGACCTTGACCCCTGTTCTCAACTGGCGCTCGTTCTTCGTAGACCGGTCGATATGTACCGCTCTCCATCCCTCCGCGATATAACATCCCCTCTCTCTCTCTCTCTCTCTCTCTCTCTCTTTGGGAGAGATGGTTTTCTCTCGACGCCGACGCCAACGACGCCGACGCCGACGTCGACGCCGACGCGGACGCCATCGTCGCGTCCCTACTGCCATCCTCCTCTTCCTCATCCTCCTCCTCCTACTTCTTATTATTGTAGTCGTGCCTTCTAGTCGTAGTTTGGTGCAATGTATTCGTGAACGCGTTGTATCGATTTCGCGGATGCCGCCACAGTCGACGCAGAGACCTCCTATACGTTTAACGGACCACGACGACTCTAATTCTTTCTATATTTTACCCGATTTGATATTTAATTGAAAGAAAAGAAAAACAAAAAGAAAAGAGAAGAAAACTGTCGGCAGGTGATACCTATCCTTCGTAGATATTCATCATATTTTGATCGTATGAAATAATGAGAATAACGACAAATTTTGCGAGATTGTTTCATTCATCATTTATACTTCTTTTATAATATAGAATGTAATAATAATTTTAATATTTATAATAATATAATATTTATAATTTTATATTTTTCATATATATATATATATTGAAAAAAAATCGTAGAGCAAGTTAAATTTGATTATTTCCTTGGTAAGATCTTGGATTATCGTTAAGGCAGCTAACTCGGACACGATCAACTCGGTATCTCGTGACCGGAATACGATACCTACGATAGTGTCGAAGACGTCGACCGTTATGTTTCTTAGTTGAAGAAAAAGGAAAGAGGAGGAGGAGGTGGAGGAGAAGGAGGAGAAGGCGGAGGAGGAGTGGCAGAGAAAACGACGCGCAAACCGCGCGCTTATTCATTAATGCTACCCAACGGATCGCATATATCCAATGAAAATCGAACGTCAGCGCTATACAAGAAATTAATATCATTTGTTTTGTTTAAATCTTGAACCTTAGTAAACCGTAAAACAACCATTTCTTTATCTTTCTTTCTTTCTCTCTTTCTCTCTCTCCCTGGAAACGAAAGGGTCACGTGTTTGCTTTGGGCCAGTGCCACGAAAGACACACAAAAATATCATACTCGCGTCACGAAGACTCGCGAAGAATCAAGAGAAATTCGCATTAACCTAAAGAATGCTCCTTTTCCAAACGTCTTCTCAATTCTACTTCAGAATTTTCAGTGAAGACAATATACTTTGTGCGTGCTGTGTGTGTGTGTATATGTCGAGGTTCTCTCTCTCTCTTTCTCTTTTTAACAAGTAACGACAACACGCGGTGTGCTGTAACAGCAGCACGCCACGCCATTAAGCTTGTATAACGTTGTTTGCTTCCATGGTCATCCCCTCAACGTCGCCTAACTTTCTAGACAAAACTGCCTACTCCTTCTCTCGCTCGCACTCTCTCTCTCTCTCTCTTTTTCTTTCTTTCTCAAAGAGCAGCAGCAGCAGCAGCAACATGCGCACACTCGGCCGACGATTTTGATCCTTTTGCTCGGCCGTGGTGGCTTAGCTTCTTGCGTTGCTTTACTGAGAAAACGTAATTTTAGCCCCCACAGAGTGGTAGGTCGGAAGGTAGATAGGTTGCTGCTAGGTGGGAGAGGAGAAGAAGCGGGTGCATGCCTAAATTGCCGAGGAAACGAGGCCTCTCTACTTCTTTTTCTCTGAGGGTTCTCCCTAGCCCTTGCTTATATATATATATAACTTTCTCTCTCTCTCTCTCTCTCTCTCTATTTCTTATTCGATCTTACTAAGATTGGCTAATACATAATGATCGAAAAGTACAAATATTAACTTCGGTAAGCGAATTTTTATCAATATTTTTAAAACAATTGTTACTATGAGATTTTGCTTCCTTATCAAAGTTCCTTTGCCTTTGAAAAAAAGAAATAGAGAACGGGGGTAGACAGGATTCTATCAAAATAAACGTTAATAGAAACTAACGTTAAGATAATGAACTCGAACGATTTTTGTAAAAAAAGAAATACTCTTGAGAAACGTTGAAACATATTTGAAACAGAAACAACGACGGCAGTAAGGCGGAATTTATGAACGTCCACGACCCTGTTATCATACGGGACAGATCGATATTACGGTTGGGTAACGAGAAAGCAATTAATTGTAAGTTTTTGGACGGAAATATACAAAAGAAAAAAAAATAATTTCATCCTGCTGAGAAATAAATTTGTTTGAAAAATTAACGATCAATTGAATCGTCAAATTGAGAAGAATAAAAAAAAACACACACATCTCGGAAACAATCATCGATCTTTTCAAGTCGATTGAAACGATCTAACTAAAATATGCTTGCTTTTTTTCCCCCATGGAGATATTTGTAAACAAGTCGGACTCGACACATGTGCCTCTCTCTCTTCGAATATTATTTATAATTATTCATTATTAAAATTATATTATCTATTATATTATATATATTTCATTCGCGCTTAATTGAGTTCTCTTTCTCTCAACGTGTTCTATTTAATTACCTCGTCAATGATGAGAGACAGATGAAAATTTGTGTTAAACGACTGATTAATTGTCAACGAGTTTATTAATATTTAAACATAGAGATCTTCATGAAACATTTGATTAATAATCAGCTTTGTTGTCATTTAAATAAATACTGCGTTTTTAAACTTGCAATTGACTATTTGGATTATCTACCATTTTCTAGTAAAAATTATTCAAATTTCAATTTGGCATAGCCAAATCCACAGCATTTTTAAGATAAATTTAATCAATAATAAAATAGATTATTATATCGAAAAAAGGCAGAAAATTTTGGGTAAGAAAATAATGGAGAAGACGTGATAAATTCGAATGCAAATAACTGAACAGAGGGGAATGAAAAACTAGGAAGGGACCGGAAGGGCTTGAGCCGAAACAAACGGAGAATATACGAGCTTAATGCTCTCACAGTGAGAGAGGGAAAGAGAGAGAGAAGGCCACGTAAGAAGAAGCGCGTGTGCCTCGTGGCCTGGAGTTAGCATAGCCACCACCACCACCATCMCCACCCGCCGCTTTGCTGACTGCTTGCCTGCTGTTGACCTTGAAAAGATTCCTCTCTAAGAAGGAACTACACGATATAGGATCTAACGGTGGTCGTTTGTTCCCTTTAGTTCTTCGACTATCGCCGAAGTAAGCTAATGACGAAAAATATACCGATAATTCGCCATGATTGCCTACCTCTGAAATCAGACCCTTCATCAACGAAGCCTCGGGGACGTCGGAATTATGCGAAATTGCCCCGAGTCAAAGAAATCGGCCGATTTTTTCGACCGACAATACAAATAAACTAATAAAATGCGAAATATTCTACTTCCTGCAATAGAAGAAAAATTACCTTGTGTAAAATATATCCTTTCTCCTTCTTGACGAATTGTTCTGACTATAAGTTTTTCTTTTTTGTTTTGATTGAGAAATATAAGTGAATTAAACAACAAAATATATATATGTACATTTACGTGAGTGTACATTACTTTCTGTATAAGGAAAAACTCTATTGAAAATATATCTTACGATTTTCCCTATAGAAATATTCAAATTTTCTTGAGGATCAACGACGCAAGGAGGTCACGCAACTTGTCAGCCAATCAATGTCAGCGCCGAAGCAAACATCCACAGAACGATTAAAGATATCTTGACACTGTATAGTAATCGTTGTTAAGCGCGTTGAATACTAAAAATAACGTATTTACGACGGACGTTGATATCGTAGCTCTCCTCCTCCTCCTCCTCCTCCTTTACCTCCTCCCTCTTCTCTCTCCGCCCATCCCCAATCCGTAGAAACACACTTTTACTCATCGTCGAATACAATTTCTTCAGTTAATAACGCTCCTCCTTGTAAAGAAAGAAAGAAATGAAGAAAAAGTGAGATAGAAACGTTCGCATAGCCCGTAGCCTTTCTTTTTGATACAACGAATCAGCGAATTTCGCGTTTGTACATTTAATGAAAGAGAGGAGAAACGAGGGGGAATGGTAACACAAAGTAACGAAGAAGGGTGGAACAAGTCGTTTTGATTCGCGCACGCAAATTCGATGCAACGACGCGCGATCCGAATCGTAACTCGTTATATAACACGGCGTGAATGATAAAGACCAAAGAAGAAATGATGTTTCGGCCGATTCGATTTGTTGCTTATTGCAATTATTATTTTAATTCTTCTTCTTCTTTTTCTTTGGAAAGAGAATGATCGACTTCTTTTAATAAAATACAGAACAATTGACAAAGTTACAAAACTTACCCTGCATTGTCAGCCGTAGCAATGGACATGTGCCTCCTCTCATGGAGAATAGGCGATGCGTCGCATTGCCGGGGAAGATCCGTGCAAAATATCTAAAAATCCAAACACACCTCTCCCTCCCTCCTCTCTTTCTCTCTCTATCTCTCTCTCTCTCTCTCTCTCTCTCTCTCTCTGCCAAACGAGTCACGTTAAGAACAAAGATGCACGAGTTCACCGTACTCACATGAAACGTTGATTTTTCTCTACGTATTCACCCGTAGAAGAAATACGAACGACGAACGAACAAACAAACAAAATTACAAAATTAAACAAAACAAACCGTAGCAGTAAAATAGTAATAATAATAATAATAACGATAGTGACTAATAATAATAACGATGATAATAATAGTATACCAGATGATACTGATTAATTAATAATAGTAATATTTGAAGAAAATAATAGGGAACACGAGTTTTCACCAAAATGATTACTTTCTTTCGAAGCACTTCCGAAATTTTCGAGTTTTACTCTATTCTTCACGATATTGGTTGTAAAAAAGCGAAAGCCTATCGCTTTCTCGTTGGCCTCTCGTTTATCGAAGTCCACCAGTATCCTTCTCCTCCTGTATCTTTTCCTCTTGGTCTCGATGAGAAAGGAAGATAATAGAAGAAGAGTAACAGCAGCCGCTACGAGTTTCGCGGCAATCGTGAAATTTGTCGTTTTCTACGACGACGACAGAGCCGGAAATGTGCTCCTCGTCTTCCTCCTTCTCCTCGATTCCTTTTTCCCTACACGAGCAAGACAGCCCGATCGAATTCCTCTTCTTCTTCTTCGCCACTCCCGTAACATTCAGTTTGAACATAATTTTCAATCGTCGAACTCCTCGACGACGACGACAATGTGACTCTCCACCACCCTCCTCCCCCTTCACCTTCTCCAATTTTTTCCCTTATACTCTACGGGATTCTAATTCTCTTCTGTTTGTTGATCGAAACCTTAACGATTCGTCGATCGATTCTAAAAGAGAAAAGAACAAATTCGTCAGTCGATGTTCTTCTTATTGTAATTAATTTAATGTACATTTTTTTTCTTTTTTCTTTGTCGTCTAATAAAACATATATGTTTATTTCCAATTTTAAATCATTGAAATTGTCGCAACAATCACAACTATATTATGTATGATCTAAATAAACAATAATAGAATTATTGTCTTGAGTTGGCCAATATGTTATCATCGAAGAATTCTGGAATTCTTTTCTTGGTTTATAGAGAAAATATTATTTTATTTTAAAAAAAAGAGATATTAAGAAGGAAGAATTTATAAAGAGGACTGATGTAAGACGAATGGATCGTGAAATGCAACAGATCAACATTGTGAATTCAAACAATGCAATTAAATATCAGCTGAATATGAGAAAATATTTTTCGCATTACGATGACTAATTTTTCATTTTATTTCTTTAAAAAGCAATTTACAATATCCATTTCTCTAAACTTATTCAAATATGTTTTTCAATGCAGAAAGATCTGTTTTGTATTTGTTACATTATTTCAATAATCGAAAAAGGATTGAATAATAATTTTATTGCTATTCTCGTGTAAAAAGAAAAAACAATAAATTAAAAATTACTTTTTCTTAAATAATATTATTTGCTCTCGTCTTCGCGTATAAATATTGTTTGTAACAGCGATATTCAATATCTATATAATCCTATCAGAATATAAAAAACATCATATTAAAAAGTCTTTCCTAGAAAACTACATCTTAAAAAAAAAATCCTTTGACGTAGTCTTCTAAACGATTATAAAGCATCTTTCTTCCTCGTTTTCTATTTTAGTTAATTACTTGATGAAGAAATTATAGATAATCTAGCCTTATAATACTATTATTACATGTGTATATACAAATATTATGCTTCGTTATGACTTCAAACTTGTTAAACGTATTTTCTATCGAATAAAATATTCAAAAAAATATTGAAAAATAAACTTTAATTCATATTTAAAGATCGACACCGTGTCCTAATTTTACAACACGTTATAAATAAAAATAAAATAAAATTATAACACGAAAAATTACGAAGAGACTATATGTACGAATTGAAAAACTCTATCGCGTCTCCACGTGATTAACATATTTCTCAAAGAAACGAACATCTCTTTACCAACGAAACATTGCTACGATAAGAAATTATTATCTGCCAGATAGCGTATTGTTAAGCCGAATGCCCTCGTTTATCGACCTCGAGTCATCTAAAATCGATATGTATACATAAATTACATACAAGTCACCGTAACACGACGTGTTCTATTAACAAAAAAAAATAAAAAATGATCAAAAAATTGCATTTTAAACATAGAATCTAGATATTTTAAGAACGATAACTCGATGCCTATCCACGAAATAGACTTTATCGTCGTGAACTCATTACGACTCGAGGGATTTCGAAAAGTGGGCCATTTATTGCTCTATCGCAACAACGATGACCCGAATTTGAATCTTTACATGAGACTGAGCCTGGCAACTTTTCGTCTTGATCATTTATTCGCACATTTGAAACATCCCTCTGTAACGTTGTCTAACTTGAAACGTTATAAACTCCCTACTCTCTTTTACAATTATCAAAATTATGATGATTAGATAAATATTAACTGAAAATTCTCTTTCTTTTTTTTTTTTTTTTTTGCGTATTATCGACAAAATCCAAATTTATTCAGAATAATAAGCAAATAGTGTTTCTTTCCTTCTTTCTATTAAACTGGCTAAAATTTCATAAAAATAGATTAATATTTTTAGCGTTAAATTAATACTTATGCATACACGCATAAGTATATCAAGCTGTAAGAGTCAAATATACATTTCTCTTTTAAAATATATATTTTGATATTACAAATCTATACAATATATACTTATTGGCTAGTCCACCAAATATACTATTGTATTATTTATTTAAATATATAAAATCCAGACAATTCTGGCATTAGAAAATTTCACATAACTTTCGTACATTTTGATTTAAACGCGAAAAAAAGAAAAATGGGTTATAAAGAGTAAACAATGCAAAGTAATTATGTAAGATCTTTGACAACAAAGAGAATACGGGGTAATTGTAACGATGATGAATCGTTATCTAGAGATAAAGAAGAATCTCTTGGAAATAAATGTCTCGAGTGACATGAATGTAGTTAACGTTCTTTCGTAATAATCGCACGCACAGCAATTTTTCGAATTCGACTCGCTTTTCGAAATCTCGTGAACGAGTGAATGAATGAATGAACGAGTGGACGAATGAACGAGTGAATGAATGAATGAATGAACGAACGAGTGAACGATTAAACGAATGAACGAAAGAACGTTTCGTGACGCGCCTCTTCGTTTGCAAACTTCTATATCTCGTAACGTTAACGCACGGGGCATGCGCATTTGGCCGTGCGAAGGTGGCTGGCTACGTTCTTCGATTCCACGAAGCTTCGTCTCGCCAAAGGGACAAGGGGCACGAAGGGAACGGGCAGGGGCAGCAGTAGAGGGAGAGAGGGGGAAAGAAAAGAGAGAGTGAGAATCGTCGCGCGCATACTTTTTTCCCGAGATTTTGGATCTCTTTCTTCTCATTTTTACGTTGAATATTTTCTCGTTTTTTAAATAATTACAACGTTAACAAAACCTTGACAGTTCCGCCTTTGAAATGTTCTTATCTTTATCTGTTAGGGATTTAAATCGAATGTTATTCGATTTTCGAGTTAAACGTCACATAACCTCAAATTCGAACGATTCTTACGATACATAGATTTTCCAATGACAATCTAATCTAACCTCGTTTCTCTTTCAAATTATTTTTATGCGTACGATAAAAAAAAAAAAATTAACCTTTTGAATAGATGCACATAAAATTAATGTTTATTCTCACCTTTGCTTCTCGTTCAACTAATTTTCTCTTTGCTTATTCTACAAACACGTTCGATGTTCGACACTTTTATAGCTACACGCTAGAAGGCTTCATCGAGTTGACAACCCGTAGAAAGAAAAAGAGAGGTTATGTGCACAATAATTCGCTTTTTTACAAAGGACAAAAATGAAAATAACGTTAAATAAGTAAACTAATAGACGAGGATAGAGAGAATAAGGATAAATACGCGTGTAGAAACTTTTTAACAAAGTACCGAATAGCATATAACATTAAAATGATATCGAATGCAAAATACGACGCAAAAAATAGCTTCTTACCGACGTAGATGCTGCTCATCGATGTCGGGAACAGGAATCGTTCTTCCATGTCAGGATAAGAAGACGGCACCTCCCCAAGACTTTTCTCTAACACACAAAAACTCTCCCTCTCTCTCTCTCTCTCTCTAACTTTGTGCTGCTTCGCCGTAAAACATTTAGTCACATACACATGTAACAACACGAACGAATTTTATACCAAGAAAAAAAATAAAAGCACGCGCGACAACACAGAAAAAAGAAGAAAGAAAGAGAAACAATGTTAGATTTTCTTCCTTCCTCTTTGTCTTTTTCGTTTATAATTTAAAGACAGCACTCGTCATCCGATGGAAAGACCATTTTCCAGTTATATCGTAACGGACGCACGCGTAAATATCGGCCTCTATCGACTATGACGACAACGTCGTACACTCTCCTCTTCTTCGATTCTCGCACACACGAAATAACGCACACTTCAGACAATTAATTCGCGAAAACTAACACGAAAAAGACCTTCTTCCTTTGGATGTTTTTTCTTTTTATCACAACACAACGTGCATTCCTATAAAATCCGCAATCGTTCAATCTTTCGAGCACATTCTTAAATACGTTTCTCATTACTTTCTTCGCTTCTCAGCCTCCTCTACGTCCACCTTTAACGCCAAGAAGGATGGAACGGAGCCGTATAGGTTGCAACAGTTTTCTGCAGAAAAGCACAGCGGGGCGCCACGAGACGCGATCGCGGCTCTCCTTTTCGCGCTCTCCCCTCCACTGACCAGCAGCAGTAGCAGCACGGTAAAGACTTTCCCCCACCTCCTTCCCACTCCCCTCACAGTCTATCTCTCTTATTCCTATTACCGAGCACACCACACGCGAGCACTACGTACATACACCGTATACACACCGTATACACACGTGTGTCGCACTCCTGCACTACTGCTCTCTAGCTTTAAAAAAAAACTTCTCTCTTATATGTCATAGAAGCTCGAAATCTATGTATTCTACATAGAGAGGCATCGCCCAACACAACTTTCAGCCTCGTTGAAAAAAAAAGAAGTTGTAGAGAAGGAAGGCCTTTCTCTCGTCGTTTCAAGTCCGCCCATGTCTCTCTTTCGATGGATGAGAAAGAGAGACGTACGTTCGTCTCTGTCTTTCTCCTTGGTGTTTCTTCTCCTCGACAACCTTCGTCGTATCTCCTTTCTTATCGTTCTCGTATTCCTTCTCTCCCCTCCACGCCCTTCGTTTTCTTTCCTCTATCAGTCGGTGTGCTACCGTACAATTTTCCTTGCCTCCCTCTCTTTTTATCTCCGTGCGCAGCACGATCCCGTACACGCTCTCTACGATCGTGGCGCGGCGGCACGGCGCGGTGCGGTGCGGCGTGGAGAGTACGTGTCGCCAATGTATAGATGTGCGCGAGTGCGCAAAGCTAGTGTCCGTGTGTGCACTTGATTAGCCGTGTCTGACGTCACGGAACGGTTACATTGCTCGCGATTGTCACACACACTCGACCGAGAGGCACCACCGTCGTACGAGTGTAGATTTTCTTCCACAAAACCGTTATACTCCTTCGAGGCACAAACTTACAATAATAGGATACGTACACTCGCACGCATATCCAATACGATCTATTATCCAAAGAAAAATGATTACTTTACGCGCAGAAAACGAATTACCTTCGCGAAGAAACGCGGCCGGGCTCAACATGCAAACCACTCGCGGTATTTGTGAAACGACTGAGTACACGCAACACACTATACTCTTGCCCGTACAGAAGGTACTCCGCCAGGTGGCAACACTCTGCTATCTCAACACGACCTCAACGAATATGATTCGACCCACGAAAACGAACGATTTTTAACGAATACGTACGATTCCTCCTTAGTTCATTATCAAGTGCACGAATATTATGCATTGAGAAAACATTTCAGTCAAGTTAAAAAAAAAAAAAAAGAAAACCAATATATTTGTATACACGTATTCCTATTCGATCGAGCTAAATTCTTTACTATAATTAGAGTAATTTTATTTTACAAACGGAATGTTCTCATTTCTATTTATTCTCGTCCCACATTTTTAAATGTTTTTTCTTAATGGTAACTTTGTAGTTGGTTCTCATTGGTTCGATTATTTCTCGTTTAACCAATCCAAATATCCCGTTATATCGGTGCACGTGGAGACCTCTACCATAACAATAGACTTCTTACCTTTCAACCTGTCAAATTATATTTCGAATTAGAGTTGCCGAATTTAATATATATTTATTTATATCATATATAATTTAAATCTCTTTTAGCAAGTTTAGATTTGCAATATTTAATATGTCAGAAGTTCCCTTGTCCAGATGTTGATTGTTTTTATATTTGAATTTAGCGCTCTTAAAAGGTAACTCTTGTACGCGCGTCTATAACTTTGGCAAGGGTGTATACTATATATATATAAGAAGAGAATATTTTTTCTATACATATATAAACGTATCGGAGAAAATTAAAGGTACCGGTGGAAAGTATATGGACTCCGTGTATACCATTGTGCATCTTATGGAATTATTTGAAATATCAAATATTCAAGATTTCGTATAAGAATATAAAATTTTGATCAATAAATTATCATATAACACGTTTGATAAAGTGAAAGTTTCTCGTTTCTTAAAGCAAGAAACGTTTCATGTTCTCTGTACATTACGAAACATCTTTAAATATAGCGTATGTAAGCAAATTACTCGATCAAGATTTTAAACAGGCGGAAGTATATATATAAATATCGATTCTTTCAATGTGTTTGTGTGAATTACATCCGCTACTTTTTAAATATTACTTTTCTATAGTATTCGCTAATTAGTATTTCATTTTAAAAGTTAATATGAGAAAAATATTAAATATTATACAATATATGCGAGATTTATAAATATTGACTATTTTATATATATATATGTTTCAGTGAATTAAAGTTTATAAATGTTAATTAAAGTATTAAACAGAAAAGTTAATGAATAGAAGTAGTTCAACGTATCTCCAGCATTTGCCTTAACTATCACAGATGCCATACATTTTAGTGCGTGGTAATTTAGCATCTTATAGTCATAGATATCCGTGGAGAGTTCTAGTATCAGGACTCAAAGGTAATACTTTCTGCAATCTTTTTGTTCAATAGTAGAAGAGACTACAATGATAGATTATTTGTTAGCATCGGATATAGAACAACTTACTCACTTTGCTTCTGGAGGATACTGTGACGATTCTACGATAGTGTACTTACAACACCCTTGTATAATATTAACTGCTCTGGAAGTCCTTGGATATAAGGTTGTGGCATCTTCAAGTACTAGCGTCAAACAAGACTACAATGAATATATGTGGACTATGAGAAAAGATTTCTCAGAGCCTGAACCTGAACTTGTTATAAAAACACGTAAGTTTTACCAATAGATTTCTTTCTATTAAACTTTTATTTATCGAATTTAAAAATTATACAACATATTCTGACATAGCAACAAATTATTGTCTATGTGCGTTAACCAAATAAACATTCCAAAATAAGTTATCGAATATTTAGATCGCCTTAAGTAACTGTTAAGATAACTGTTTAGAATTAATAATAAAAACTACTCATTATACTAAGAAAAATAATATACATTTAGAATCGTTGATATGCAGGGTTTAGCTAACACTGTCATTCGTCTTGACTGGTAGGGTAAATGAAAATCTAATAAACACGATGTTGAATCAAGCATATTGTTCTTGATAGTAATGTTAATGTTAAGTGACACTTTCTACTGATGTTTACAAATTTAAATAAAGTTTTCAATGTTAGTGTAGCAAAGGTATATTTCTCAAGTAGCACATTAAAAGTACAAGTAATGGCAGAACATCATTTGTATGAAATTATAACTGCTTAGTATATCATATCTTATCTGAACCAATGATAATAAAATAAATAATCTCTTTTTCTATACAATCTTAATATTAAAATGATATACCTGCTATATTTCATTGGTTTATAAGTGAAGAGAAATTATCACGTGTCATGCAACAACGTGATACAAACGAAAGTAGAATAATTCATTTATTTATGATTTCGATTAAAAGAACAATCGTATTTCCGAAGATTATCGATTTGTTTTTAAATTTTTACTTATATTTCCGTATTTTTGTCATTCATTGTTATTGTGAACCTACTTAATGTCGTATTTAAATAGTATTACGTGTATAGTAGCGCGTATAGTATTGAACAAAATTTGATTCACGATTACAATGCGTCATTCATCGTATGAATTTATTGACTAGTAGAAGTGCGATTAGTGTGAAAATGGAAAGAAGTGGAAACGAAAAACAACAGGTATGAATACCATCCATCTTTATCTTCTTCACATCATTTAAATTTGAAATATTAACCTCGACGATCGATAAAACTAATTACATGCATAGGGGAGACAAGCGCGTAGACTTTTTCGTTATACGTCAATTAATTCTATAATTACGTATTGCTCATGATTTATTTGCAATGTCAAATTATATTTCCAAAGAATAAATTTGTCTTATTTTTCGTTACAAGTACAATGACTCCCATATGAAAATACAAACTTCAATAACGAGAAATATCTTCGATTATAGATCTCTCGTTTTGAGGTTATCACTTATGATATTTAAATTTTATTATTGAGGATAATAAGCTATTGTTGGCTTCGTTAGATTGAAAAATTAAATGTTTCTGTGTTAATGGTTAATAATAACATTAAATTAAGTAAAAATGGTGAAAAAATGTGATATTGTGTGGAATTATTATAACAAAAAAATCGATGGTTCTCAAGTTATTGCTTTTTGTAAATATTGTGATCGTTCCTATAAACAAAATGCAGCGCGTATGGAAAGACATTTAGAACGTTGTGAAAAGTGTCCAGAAGCAATTAAACGACAATTTATACAAGTAAGAAATGATAAAAAAAACAAAGCTAATACTCTTGGCATTAAAATTAATGAAAAACAACAAAAGCAAGAATCTTCGATGGAACGTGTTACTGACATAGAGTTGGAAGATCTAAAAGATTGGTATTATAAAAATCGCTATTACATGGATGAAATATCAGAAACAATTCAGCGCGACGAAAAAGTAATAGTACAATCGAAGGATAAATCACACACGAATCATAACACTAATGTTCAAAGTGTCAAAAGTGATACAAATGCAACTGTAAAAGCTAAAGACATGACACAAACTAATATAAAGATAGCTAAAATTGGTAATTTCAAAATATAATATATTATACAAAAAATGATTTAGAGATACAAATATTTATTTTTTTAAATGCTTTCACAGATGAATCCAAAGAACATAAAAGTTCTGTTCGTCATAAAAAATTCCTACCATCGAGAAGAATTTCACGATGGCCACTTCTGTCTATGCGTGATACTACATATTCATCTATACAAAGTAAAATATATCAAGAACGATTATTGGAGAGCCAGGCATTAAGGAAATCTGCTGAATTGGAGCTACGCCGTAAAACTTTGGAATTGGAAAAATTTCAATGGGAATACGAAAGAGACAAAACTCAAAGTGAAATACGTTGGGCTTATGAAATGCGAATGATGCAATTACAAGAGGAACATGAAAGGAGAATAATCGAGCAAAACAAAATTTGAGGATATTAATTTATAATTTATCTAATAAAAATGAATGCTATTAATATAATATTGATTCATTATAATTCTTACTTCTGTAAAGTATTTTTCTGAATTTATGAAGATTATTTAAAATTAAACAAACTCGTATCAAGTTTATTGCATTAAATCATTGTACCTTGCATAAATGAGTCTGTATATAATAATTTGATTGTCTCCATAGAGAAGTATTCAGAGAAGAGAAAACATAGAAATATGAAAAATCTTTTATTATTTTCTCATCGTATTGTAATTATTTTTTTCTAGAAGGAAAAGATGGCGAAGTCTAATGAAAGTTCTATTGACACTATGACGGAGGTAATCAGTGCAGTGCCTGAAAAATGGGTTAATGCAGCTACGAGTGAAACTTATTATTACGTTGGCGTGAGAGGATCGCCGTATGCAACCGAATCATCTGTTTTTGAATTATCACCGGACGAACTATCGGCACTTACCAAACGTTTCCAAATCTCCACTTCGACGGTGGTCAATGGCGCTCTGATCAAAGGTTCATCTGAAGTTTCCTACATTCAAAAAGAACAAGAGTTTATACATTTATTTTAAATTTACGGCAAAAATCAAATATATCAATTACTTTGTTTTTTTTTTAATAGTTAAAAAACATTGTAACTTATCGTTAACAATTTTTTTTTAGGACGACCTTTTTCAGTTATTAATGCTCTAGCTGAATTAGGCTATCGAGTTATTTGTAGTACCGGAGAAGCTGAAATTCTTTGGACGCTGCAACGAGAAGTTTAAAATATTTTTAAGGATTATGCTTGTAGTTAAAAATATGCACATATAAAGATACACACCAGTAGTTTGTGCGCAATATATAATATTAATGTAATCATCAAAGAGGATTGGAGAAAAATTATCTATCTTTTATTTTATAGACTTAATAGATGATCGTTCACTTTTTATTGTTTATGTCTGCCGATAATTAGTCTCTAGCAATTTATCAGTATAAGCATTTGATAATAAATGCGGACGGACCAAACATAACGAATTGTTATTTGTAAAGAATACATTCAATTTGTAACTATTTTTTAGTAACTATTTTAGTCATTATTTTATTCAATTAATACAATAATAGATACTTTTTATACATTTTCTTACAAAAAAAAAATAACTACAGAGTTTAGCCTATTTTCATAATTCGATAAATATACAGAAAATGGAATTGTTAAACAATTGTATAACGATGCCTCTATGTATGATATTATAACGTAAAAAAGAATATTTTGTTGCTGAGTGTTTTTAGACTCATTAAAGTGAACTCAAGTACTTATATGTAACACGTTTTCCAATGGACCTAGTAATTCTAACTAGTAACTGTGCGAATTTTTCTATACGAATAGTGTCCGAGTATGTCTTAGATTTTAGATCGTATCTAATGATGATTTAATAAGAAAAAAGGCAAACATGCGTTCAAAATAATCAAAATAAAATAAATTCTCGATAGTTGAGAAACTAAATAAAAATAATGGTTTCTCTCTTTGCTTTATATCTTTATTATTTGAAAAATGAAGTTCTTATTGTTAATGTTGAATTAAAGTTTTGCAAATTTATAGATTTTTTACGAATGTATAGAAAAAAAATAGAAAGTATTTTAAGTAACTCATATTTATAACGTTCATTGAGTCGTCAGTTTTTATCGTTGTTATAATGATTTTTCCTTTGAAGCGATCATTTATCGACTATTAAAAAATGCAGCTCCAATTAAAATTAAAATTATTAAATGATTTATTGTATTATTATTCAAAGCACATGGTTTATGTTTAAATTACTTTATTTTTTATGTTTTTGTTTTCTTCTTCTTCTTCTTATTATTATTATTATTATTATTATTATTATTAGTATTATTAGATATATATATAAATATATATGTTCATGTACCTTCGATTCTATGGAATTCTATAATTCCTAAAATCCATGTATTCTATTCTTTATTGAAGAAATTAAATCGTACTTGTATACAGATAAAAAAGTATTTGAATTTTTTCAATAACTCAAGAAATCTATTTCTTTTCATATACGTTTAAGTTTATTATTATACTATAATAAATAAATCGACGTAATTGAAACATATCAATTAAAGGTCTTATAATAAGTTACAGATTAAAGAAAATATGGCGAAGGAAAGTAAGCATGAGAAAGGAGTAAAATCCTGTTGCGATTTATCCGTCAACTTGGGTGTTTGTCAGTCCTTGCCAGAGATTGAATTTGAGCGAGGCATATGGTATGCAGGTAAGTTAAATGATTTCTTTACAATTTTATTTATTATTAAATAAACTTTCAATTGAATATTACTTTTTCAGCTCAATATAATGATAAAGACAAAGTAGAAGGATTTTTAAGAAAAGAAATTTCGGTAGATATCGAAGATTCAGCTGGATATACGGCTCTTCACTATGCAGCTCGAAATGGACATTATCAGATTTGTGAAATGTTGTTAAAATATGGAGCTAACGTAAACGCTAAAACACGTTGCGGCCAAGCAACTGCTCTTCATAGAGCAGCTACTCAAGGACACGATCATGTCGTTGAAATTTTGTTAAAGTATGGTGCTAATGCGAATTTGAAGGACGCTGATGAATATACTGCTCTGCATAGAGCTATTATTGCTGCTCGCGTCTCCATTTGTCAAATTTTGATTCCACATTCGGATCTGTCTATCGTCGATAAGAAAAATCGTACTGCAAAACAATTGGCTAACGAATATTGTAACGACGTATTATCGCTTTTATCTTCATAATATTATCTCATATGTTTCATCTTATATCGTTTATTATCTTCGATTTAGAAATAATCGACTAATGTAAAAAAGTCACCTATACTTCGATCTATTATTGAACTATAGCGTTACACTTCAATGCTGATCTTCATCAGGTGTCACAATGATGATCGTAACTTTAATAAATAAATAAAGTATAATAGCCGTCGTTATTGCTAATTTAGTTATGATGTTTCGTTAAAAAAACCTTCTCGGCGAATCTCCTAAATTCTCTTGAAAATATGTTTCTCATATATTAATTGTTTTCTCACTAAGATTATTACAAAATTCTATTGTACAAGCTATTCAGAAGTTGAAAGAAATGGAAAATAAATAGAAAAGATGAACATGAGCGGTGAAGTGGTCACTATTTTCATTGGTCAAGCTGGGACTCAAGTGGCAAATGCTTGTTGGGAATTATTTTGTCTTGAACATGGTCTGAGACCTGATGGTTTTCTTCAATGGGGATACAGTCCTATCGACGAATGTTATCATACGTTCTTTGGACCAACCCAGGTGAGATATCATTAGATGTAAGAATACATATAATATTATAATATACAAAATATTAATATGTATGTAATATTAATTGATATGATTATTTAGACAGGAAAGTATTCGCCTCGTACTGTGATAGTGGATTTAGAACCAAGTGTGGTGGACGAGATCAGAATGGGTGTTTATAGAGATCTCTTTGATCCGTCATCATTGATAACTGGGAAGGAAGATGCAGCGAATAATTTTGCAAGAGGATATTATTCGATCGGCAGAGAAATAATCGATCTTGTTCTAGATCGTATTCAATCCATCTGCGAAGCTTGTACTCGATTAAGCGGTTTCATTGTTTTCAGGTAGAATCTAAATTTAACTTACTATGTATAAATACTCTTATTTAATATCAAGCATTAACAGCATTAAAGACGAATAGTGAGAAACGTGTCTTATTTATTTTGTAGATCCTTTGGTGGTGGGACTGGTAGCGGGTTAACTACTTTATTGCTTGAATATCTCAACAGAGATTATAGAAAAAAATTGAAATTAGATTTCGCCATTTATCCAGCACCAAACATATCCACGGCAATCGTCGAACCTTATAATTCCGTACTGACAACTCATGGGACCCTAGATCATGAGGATTGTTGTTTCGTTGTAGATAATGAAGCTTTATACGATATTTGTGCGAGGTTTTAATTTCTTTTATTCATTGCTATATACTTTTCCTTGTATTCATGAAATATCTTTTACTTATATCTATTCATTTACATGCGTAGGAATTTGAATGTGGAGAATCCAACTTATACGAATCTCAATCGATTGCAAGCTCAAATAGTATCAAGCGTGACAGCGTCGATGAGATTCGAAGGATCTGTCAACGTCAGTTTAGAAGAGTTACAAACGAATTTAGTACCCTTTCCAAGAATTCACTTCCCCTTGGTAACTTACGCTCCTATAACTACACCTGAAAGAGCAATTAATACGGTGATGTCCGTTAAGCGAATTACATACGATTGTTTCGAGCCCGCCAACCAAGTAAAATATAGCAAGATTAAGCTAGGACGAGAAGGTATATAAATGATATAACTTTCTCTTTTGCTCGGATCATTTTTTAGATGGTAAAATGCGATCCTCGTACGGGTGCTTATATGAGTTGCTGTTTGCTTTACCGCGGCGACATAAGTCCAAGTGATGTTAATAAGACCATTGCTAGTTTAAAGGGTAAAAGATTCATACAGTTTGTTAGTTGGAACCCAACAGGATTTAAGGTAAAATCAAGATTCATTTTCGTTCATATTACATTGCGATAGAATTTCAATTAATCGTCTCTATTATTTTAGGTAGGAATCAATTATCAACCGTCCACGACGGTTCCTGGCGGTGATCTAGCTTACTCGAAAAGAACTGTGGCAATGTTATGTAATAACACTGCAATTCGACACGCTTGGACGAAAATTGGACGGAAATTTGATTTGATGTATCGGAAAAGAGCTTTTGTCCATCACTACGTTGGTGAAGGTATGGAAGAAAAAGTCTTTCAAGACGCTATAGATGATACTGCTGCGCTTATCGAGGACTACAAAGAAGTCGAGTCATAATAGCTCATAATTAATAGATAAATAGCTGACATATATTCAATTTTCATCCAGTTAAATAATTTATTAATGTGAAATATTTTCTTTTGTACTTGCGTTCAGTATTGCAAACTCTTCTGATCTTGCCTGTCCCTACATATATTTCTAACTCTTCCTTCACAAAAGTTAATAAAAAATTGTCTAATTGTTAAATAATAAACTATTTAAATTACCAGTACTTATGATTTATTTAAAAAATCTATATCTATCGGGTAAGACATTTAAATGCCGCTTTTGAATTAAAATTTTGACATTTTTTCAATTTACAATAGAAATTACTTATCAGTTATTAAATAATTCATTTATTAAACTTCCAGACACATAAATTGTAAACTTCTTGATGCTCGACATATTCTATAAACTTTTAGGAATAATATAAATCCATAAAAGTTAATAAAAACTATCTAGTTGTTGAAAAATAAATTAATTACAATTATCAACTTTTAAATATTACCGCGGAATAAACAACCAATGGGGCTCTGGCGGAGGTGACGTCACGTAGATTTAAAATTTTTGAAACTTATCTTCACTTCTTAATTGTAAAATGACTCCGAGCCAATATTATAGGTTATACGCAGTATAATAAACAAATACAAAATATTTTTAATTAGTTATAAACCATATCATATTTTTCTGTATAATAATCGTCAATTAATCAAAATAGTTAAATTAGGTAGCTTGCTGTGATTCTGTGTTATATCTTTTTAAGTATCATCTTCAAAATAATGGCTACTGGCAACGAGTATGTTTGCGAATCCGACAGAGGATATAATTTACACGATTTGCAATTGTACAAATCTTACCCTATTGGAAATTATCACCTGAGTGAAATCAAATTAATGTGCTTACAACGAATAGACGTTTTATTGCTTGTAGAGAAGATATGTAGGGAAACTGGCCCTAAAAGAAAAGCTCGTCAGTGTAAAGCAATATTATTAAGTGAATTGGACAAAATCAATTATGATTCATTTTTTAACATTATAAATGGTCCTAGTAAATTAAAAATAAATGAAAAAATAACCTCTTTAAGAATACAAGATAATGTTTCTCATTTTGTTTTAAAAATAATTTGTTCTATAAAACATAGAAGATGGTTTATTGTTCAAGAAACAAGACTTTTTCTTTGGAGATTATTGACTTTGACTGACGAAGAGATAAAGACATTTTTTATAATTAACAATATCAAAACTTATAGTATTTCTGAACAAGATAAAATAGATTTACAAGAATTTATTGAAATTAGTAATTTAAATAAAAATATAAGATTTTATAAAGTCCCATTTCAGGCAGTTATAGATTTAGTTGCACACCGCAAAGTTTTTATTAGAAGTGGTATGGCTTTTGTACCGGAAAAAGAATTAGCCGGATTATGTTTTTGTTATTTTAAAGAAAATTTATTAGCTGGATACAAAACCATAATTCCAGATGCAAAAGATGCAGAAGTTGTAGAAGTTGTAGAAGTTACAGAAGATGCAGAAGTTATAAAAATTGTAGATGATCCAGAAATTATGAATTTACAATTACACGACATCTCTGACACCATAAATAATTATCTTGATATGCGAAGGAAACATGCTATGCAAGTTCACCATGGTCCATCTGGAAATCAATTAGACTCTTTATTATCATCGGTTTATCCATTGTGCATGAGATTAATCCATGAAAATTTTAGAAAAGATCATCATCTGAAACATGAAGCACGTTTACAATACATACTATTTTTAAAAGATATTGGTGTTTCTCTCAAAGATGCTATGCATCTATGGAAAGAAGAATTTACAAAAAAAATTAGTATAAAAAAGTTTGAAAAAGAATATGGATACCGATTAAAATATTTATATGGCGAAAATAACACACAAAAACAGTACAGCTGCCATTCGTGTGATAAAATTATGAATTCAGATGTAAAAACAATAGGATGTTATGGTTGTCCATTTAAGACTTTAACAAGTGTAGCATTGAGAGAAAAATTAACTGAGTATCAATTTGAAGTTTTAGATATTGAAGATATTATAATTTTATCATCATCGGAACATTATCAAAAAGCATGTATAAAATATTGCAAAGCCACAAGCAATAATTTTAGAAATGAAATATTTTATTCTCCTGCTGAATATTTTCGCTATACTTTTAATGGATATAACAGTAATGATGATTCATCTTAATTCTAATTCTAATAATATTGTTAATATATATAATATATATATGTTATATTAGATTAATTTAGATTAATTAATTAATTAATTGTTAATATATATGTTATTAGATTAATTTAGATTAATAAATTAAGCCATCATTTTGAAGATGATTTAACACTTAATTTATTGATAGAGACGTGACTTATGATTTAATTTAAAAAATTTTTTCTTTGTTTTTAATCATATGTTTTTTGTTTTGAGCCAAGACTACTATACTACTATTAAAAACCAGTATACTTTTATGTACTATTTTCTTTTTACTTTTATCTACTTTTTGTGTGCGTTACTATTATTATAATGATAAGTTTAATAATAATTACATAATTTTAATTTCCGTTTTGTTATATATTATATTGTACTACACTATAATTAATGGCCTTTAGGAAGCCTAGGCTCTAGGGTCAATAAAATATTATTAAATAAATAAATAAATAAATATGTTATTGGATTTACGGCATAAACTTTTCTGTTCAATTTTAATGATGTGGGTCTTACTCAAAAGATAAAAATTTTATTTATACGATATCTTTTTTTCGATTTTCAATAAATGTTTTTAGTTTTAAAAAAATATACTATTTTTGATTTTATATTATTTGAATATTTTAAAAAACTCTCTCATTTATATGTAATTACCAGTAGATTTATTTGTAAATAAATATTATTCAGGAGACTCGGTGTTTAAATTTAATCTGATGTAAGTGAAACAACATATTATGAATACTTTGGTTTATTTATTTGTTCCACATTCATTTTTCTACACATATTTTTATTCGTTCTCTCTCAACACGCGAATCTATAATATAATAAGAATATCATAAAGAAACGTTTAAGTGTTGTTAAAAAGATCGAACAATTATTAAAATATAGAGTAGATGTTCTTTTAGACGCAATACTTGTAGATATGTATTATACGAAAGACTATTAATGTTTATAAAATTGACTTTGTACGTGCGACGGATTAAAATTGTTTAAAAATACATCTTCTCAATATCTTATCTTGTATCATGTCTTAAAAATATGATATGCTCGTGCAAATGATAAAACAAGAAAAAATAAAAAGAAAAAAAAATGACAAAGCCGAATGAAAAGAGAATAAAGTACTTTAGCGATAAGAAAGAAGCGTGCTCTTTAAGAGATAAGGAAACGAGTTGTTACCGCTCTAGACTCATTGGCACCGGTACACCTAATCTTTTTTACTTTTCTTTTCAACTCAATTAGATATCACCTATTACACGAGGTAATAACGATTGTTGGACATTGTACGTCTTGAATTAGACGATTTCAACGGGTTTCCATTTTTATATATATATAATATGTATATATAATAAAATATATATAATGTATATATATATGTGTATATATATATAAAGAATGGATAAATGCGTAATAAAAAAAAAGGGGCAAATATTTAAAAGAAAAGAAAAATTAGGAAAAAGGAAACACGTTGAAAAAATGATTCGACGATTATTCACGTTATTATCGAATGAACAACGTTCTAACGTCGTTTTGTTTATCGATATAATTCGCAAACTCATACTGCGTTTTATCCGGGAATGATTTAAGAACAAGCCACTGTTTTAATACGTATTAAATAATTTAATTGCATCGCGACCCTGAGTGAACTTTTTTCAATCGTCATAAATTTTCCATCAACTCATCTTGATCGAAACTTTCTCAAGCATTACTACTACTACTACTACTACTACTACTACTATTACTACACTATTACTACTACTATCTCCGTAGGTGGACGAGATGTTTTTTATCGATGAACGGAAAGTTATTGTTTTACAAATATAAAAATATGAAAATCAAACACTACTCGAGTCATTGCAATCGTCGAAGGAAAGGAAACTTTGCGAGACTAGTTTCGTTTGTTCGGAAGAGAGAGGAGAGAGAGAGAGAGAGAGAGAGAGAGAGCAAAGAAAAAACTAAGATAAATAAATATACCAGAAGAAAAAAAATGTTTTAACGTCTTTATCCCAGAACCAATCGGGGAGAGATTTTCCGAGTAATCGGTACGAATTGTACCCCGTGAATGACGCTAGCATTCTTATCTCGATGACGCGTGACACTTCATTTATCGTATAAATTATCCGAGAGTGAGCGTACTCTCATCACAGTCGTCTATCATACTTCCAACGAACCACGAATGAGGTAGAGAAAAGGAAACTAAACATCGAGGCCTTACTTTGGCATTTCGAAAGATATTCTAATATAACTGGGAAGACAGTTATATTTCTACAATCTAGTCATTCAAACCAGTATAAGCCTACATAATAGCAAAGGTACGTTTCATTTTTCTTTATTTCCTTATATATATAATCGTTTTTGAAATGAATATTAATTGGGATAGTTCAGTGATCAATTAGAAATATTTATTAATTTATGTGTCAATTTGCTTCTCGAAAATATTCGCAAGTGTTTTATCATCTTATATTTTAAAGAGAGAAAGAGAATATGAAAAAAATGAAAATTACTTCAATATTACAAATATTTCTATTATTATTTATTTTTATAATTATAGGAATAAAAAAATGATGATTTTTTACAGATGCTGATTGGCGGTGCAGTTAGTTACGTAGCTGGAAAGCAGGCGGTCCGTACGGTTTATTGGCGAACCGCAAACAACGGTCGTCTATTAAAAACTGCTAAAACTTGCATGTTCCAAGGACCACCTAAACCAGCACCATCTTCGACTTCTGCGACAATCCCTGACCGCTCTCGTATGGATCTGATTCCGCGAGTTATTTTCAACTCGCAAAATTAAATTAATCGAACGAGCAACTTGTACATAATTTCTTTATACATGTAATATTTAACTAACTTAATTTAATCCAAACTCGCGTTATTGTACAATACTTAACGAATATAATGAAATGGTAGCACATGTGACAATTGAATAAATAAATTATTTATTTATATATTAAACATTTGTGTCATAATTTACCCACTTCGATATTTGGATATATATTTTTTTTGAAAATACGAAAGGAATGAAGAATGCTTTAAAAAGACTCGAAGTGTCGACAAAGCGAGGACGGACCTTGGAACTTGTTCCCCTTTCTTTCGTGTCACCGGTGCGACTTTGAATCGTCATCTACGTCATACGTCATTTATACGTCATCCATGCATTAGACTACGTCGTACATGCGTTTTTCATGCGTCTTTCATGCCTCGTCCATCCATTGTCCATGCATCGTTCATGCCATAATCAACACAGCTTCCATAATAGTACTCTTATACTTTACTATATTTTTTCAACAATCTTCCGTTCCCACCTATCTTATCTAAGATTAATTAACAATATGTTGTAATCTATCGTATATTCATTTAACGTTTATTTTTCTTCAAAACGATTATTATTTTCTGCTTGCTAAAAGACTCCGTCGAATATTAATTTAACATTATTAAGTAATACGTTATATTCATTCTTCTTCTTTTTTATATATATATGAAAATAATTGTAAAATTTTACTAGGGCCGGATTGATTCGAACGTTAATCAATCTCATGAAAGTATATTTAATTATCTATAATTGATCGTATCACATTTGAAAATTTAATATTCTTTAAAAGATGATAGGACAAAAATTCTCTTCTTAAATATAAATTAATCATTAAATAAATATCGCGATATCACAATTCGGCTACCATGTTGATTGGTTTGAACAAAAATAAACGTGATATGTATACTATTTATCGTAACGATTAATTTAAAGATAGATCGTGAGGTGATCGATTAATCGAACAATCGAATTGTTATCGTCGGTGATTAGAGGTAAAAGATTAGACGACAGATAGATGCATTTTTTTAGATTCCACGAGTTTTCCGGGCACGTGCCGTTCACGTACAACTTTTCAGTCCTGACGTATCGATCCCTTCTCTCTTTCTCTTTCTCTCTCTCTCTCTCTCTCTCTCTTATTCTGCTCGTTTTTAATTGAAGCGAAGGGCTCACGACTCGATTCCTTCGTCCGTAAATTCGAATTATTCCAGTGAACCTTCAACGAATGCCAGCTGAAAAGGTGACTCAAAAAAAGAAAATGAAATTATTCAAAAAAAAAAAATAAAAAATAAAAAATGAAAACCATTTTACGAAATAACGATTATGGAATGAGGATACCTTTATTTTAGGACGGTGATTTTATTTAGAGTAGTTTAATCCTTTCGTTACTAACAACGACCTATGTACGACTGATCATCCACGGAAAGGTCTCATTGTCAGTACGAACAACTGACTAAACAGGGCTTGAAAGTTGTACCTTGATCGTGCGTACGTACGAATGAATTTTATTTCCCAAGTCTACGAATGTTATTCATTTTCAAAATGAACAAATCTAACGGCACGAGTCTTGCAATAAAATTTTAAATACGATTTATGTGAATATTTAATCAATCATTCCCTCTCTTTATTTCGAACAAGATAAATAATTCTGATTTATATTATTTGTTGTGTGTTCGTCGTAGATAATAATAGCTTACGAAATGGTTCGTTGCAATTGGAGTCTGATTTTGTTTGTTATTTCGTGTGTTTTTTTTTTTTTTTCTTTTCCTAACGTATTATTTATTTGTTATTTATTGCAATACTAATGCATGGAAAATGACGACAACGACCACGACAAGAACAATTAACATTCCTAATTCAATACGTATGTAATTACGTACTTATGACTATCGACGAAAGCGGATAAAGAAAAATATAAAGTCGAATTATGTCATCAATGAGAAATGAGGTCAGAGACGTCCACGCGTCCGCGCGTTGCAACGAACAATGTGACGTTTTCCAGTTTGCAAGTTTTCTTTCCGCGCATGTACCCCCCGTCCTCGCCCCCGCCACCGTTTGTTATTATTAAAAGGCTATCGCGAATACAATTTTGACCCCAAATTGATAACAAATTGACTACATTAACCCTTAGCACTCCGCTGTCCCCTCTCAGGAGACATCGTAATTCTAGCATATCACTCGGATGTCCCCTCTCAGGGGACATTTAAGTTTATTATAAATTTCGGGGAATTAAGTTATTTCAGCGCAACTTTTTGAGACATGCATGTTTCCCTGATGTTTTTTCTTGAAATAGGACAATAAATCAAATCAAAATATCGTAAAATTACTAAGATATATACAAGAAATGTCAGCGGGTTTTGTGTCAGACGAAAACGTAAGAGGCGTGCTCCCGACGGGCCGAGAACTTAAGTGGCGCTGAGTAGCTGCTAGCCAACGTCCAAAATCGTTCGGAGTGCAAAGGGGTTAATAATCAATCGATTGCATTTGTGTGTACATTTATGCGTTATACGTTTAAATGCGCATGATTGGAGTTTTGTTGCGAAAAAAAAAAGAAAAAAAAAACAACGAGACTAAATACGATCAACGTCAATACCGATATATTATTCCGCGTCACTGCTAAAGATCAATTATATACGATCTTAAATGTTTCCCAAACCCAATGTTTGAATTTACGTAATTTGAATGATTTACGTTTTACAATTATCGTATGAAAAATTTGTTTGTCAATATGCAACGTATCAATGATAAACATATTATATTTATCTCGCGTATTAACCGAAGGCAGGCACAAACTTTATAATAATTGACGTAAAGAAAATTGTTCGAGATATATTAGCTTAATTGATTAGTATTAAAGATTGGAAGGGTTGTTTTGTTGGTATATACTATATATTTCTAGAAATAAGTCGAGACGAAGAGGGAACAAAAAAAACAACCAGAAGCTTTTGGCGGGTGAGATTTGGCGGGTGTTAAAAAGGAGTCGGCGCTGGCGCACTAAATGAACTATCGATTTGGCGAATGAAGTAGGTGGCGCACGCTCGGGACATCGATTCGACTGGGTTACCTTTTAAAGGGATTGAGAGAGAAAGAGAGAGAGACGTGCTTGTACGAGGAGAAAGAACCACCCGTCCAGGATTTAACAGAATAAACTTGGAAATAATTGTCCGAACGGGAGACCACCACTAACAGCAGTAGCAGCAGGAACAGCAACAGCAGCAGCAGGAGGATTGTCACTTTTTTCTTTGGAAAATAACGGAAGGGAAAGCAAAGGGAAAGGAGGAAAGAGAAAAAAAAAAGAAGAGGGCGAGAGAGAAAATCCAGCGGCCGGTGAATTAAAATCATGCAGAAATATGGCCACGACATGGATTACGATTATGCACAGGAAGGAACAATTGGACAGAATGAACAACATATGCCACCAGGTGGGAATGTTCCTCGGGTTTTAGAAGCCAGACCCATGGTCGATCCTGAAGCTCAAGGTGAGGTCGATCCTAATTTATATCCCGAGCCCAAGGAAGCCACGCACAAGATCAGGGGTAAGAGCGATTTCTTAGAATACCTCTTTGGTTCCGTCGATCAAGAACTTCTCACGGTCAAGACCTTTTACTTCTTCTTTTACTCGGCCTTCGGTTCCCTATTTCCCCTTATGGGAGTTTATTTCAAGCAAATGGGGATGAACGCTGCTCAGTGTGGTTTACTTATTGGTATCAGACCTCTCATCGAATTTCTCAGTGCTCCTTTCTGGGGTTCTTTGGCTGACAGGTAAGTCTTCGATCTTTTATAATATTCTTTTCTCTCTCTCTCTTTCTCCCCCTCTCTTTGCTCGTACGAAAATCTTCAATTGCTATTTTTGTGCTTTTTTCTATCGATTCCATTCGAATCGAATCGAATAGGTGGCAAAAAGGTAAGCTGATTCTGCTAGGTTCTCTTTCCTGTTGGATCATCTTTACGCTACCCCTCGGTTTCATCCAACCCCCTGCAACGAGTTGCATGGTCAGAGATAATCATACTAATATTTTGAAACTATTCAAACCGGAACAAAGGATCGTTAAGAGATCGATTGATTTGGACGAATGTTATCATGCCCCTTCCGATGACGAGTACTTGGAAGTTGCAGCAAACGTCGTTTTCGAAAGATTAAGACGAGACGCCGAGGACAACGAGATATACGATCGTAAAGAAATTCATTCAGACGACCAAGCTAAATCCGATCCAATCGCGTCATATAACGTCGAACAAAACGAGGTTAAGAAGCTCGACGATAATAACGGCAAAGAAACACCTATAGTCTATGATCTTGAAACAAACCGAGTTAGAAAAAGACGAGCTGCTTCTAACGAAGAAAATACTTCATCCGGAGACCTGAGATACGAACAATTGGTATTCGAGGACGAAGTTAATGATCCTGATGCTAAAATTATCGATTTCGAGGCACTGCAACGAAAAAATCGACCCGCCGATGTGCTCGAATATAAACGTTTTCTCAAAGTACGTCAAATCTTTCGCAAATTTTGTCAATTCGTTTCGATTCACTTATAACGATATTTTCTTATGATTATTTCTGATAGAACGAGCCTCTCGAAGAAGGTAGAGTACCTAAGAAGGCGTATCAAGGTAGAATTAAGGAAAAAGTTAAGCAACCGAAAGAAAAGATGATGGTTCGTCGCGAGATTCGTCAGGATAAGGAAATAATTCGTGATAATTTAGACAACAGCAAGGTATTCTCAAGTTTAAAGAATCTACGAAAATTATTGTCCATGGAGGAACGTGAATTTGAGGAAAGAGAAGAGGACAAAATCGAGGAGATGTCTGTGGACACACCTTTAACGAGAAACAAACGGAATGTACGAACCTCGGCCGGACAAAGTCCTTTGGCAGTCACATACGCTGCTAATTATGACGAGAAGGAGAACAAGGGTTGGGTCAAGCCGCTTTTCAGTTCCATCGTATATAGATTACCGGTACCAATTGAGATTTTGAAAGAAAAAAAAAGCTAACCACCATTTTCTATCGAACTATCAATAATAACTCGTGTTATTATTCTTTGTTTCCAGGATATACACAAAACTTTCTTCCTTTTACTATTGTTGGTCATAGTCGGTGAGTTTTTCTCAGCTCCCGCTATAACACTCGCAGATTCTGCTGTGATCACCTTACTCGGCGAAGATGCTGACAGGTAAAACGTATTTACGATTGATCAAACAAAATACATTAAGTTATTATTGTTATATTTTATTATAAATTTTGCATAGATACGGACATCAACGTATGTTCGGAAGTTTGGGATGGGGATTGGCCATGTTTTTTGTCGGTATCGCCCTAGATCACAGCACAGCTTTCCCAGATCATCCTTGCAATCCTGACGCTAGAGAGAAAAATTACACGATTTGTTTCGCTATATTTTGCGTTCTTATGGGGGCTGCTCTAATAACAGCATTGCAGATTAATTTCAAGTACGACGTTGTTGCTTCTGAGCCGGTAAGTTGAACAAATAACATGACAATATAGAAATTGACGAAGAGCAAAGGGGTTCAAAGAATTTTTTTGCAATAGGAAGTGGCGAAAGTACCGGCTGAACCAACGAGGGAAGAACAACTTCAGAGTCAGTTGTCGCAGCAGTTAA
The DNA here is from genome assembly GCF_001313835.1 of Polistes canadensis. NCBI lineage: Eukaryota > Metazoa > Arthropoda > Insecta > Hymenoptera > Vespidae > Polistes > Polistes canadensis. Next base: position 341,336 of record NW_014569655.1, read on the forward strand.
ATTTGCCTGGTTTGCAAGATTCCTCGGCTGCTATTAATCCAAAACCATTACCGCCGGAAGGCAAAGTTCGTACAAGTTTATATTATTGATAATTGATATTGATTTTAAAACGGAATCAAAAAACAAATCTATCGTTTCTTTTTATATTTTTTTCCCAGACGAAAATGTTTGCCCAAACGATGCGAGAAATTCCAGAATGGGTGACAGTTTTGAAGCAATTTAAAGATCTCAAATGTAGTTCTTTCCTGTTCGTCGCTTGGTGGATGGGTTTCGGTATCGGACTCATCTTTACTTTTCTATTCTGGCACCTTCAAGATTACGGTGGTTCGCCTACGCTTTTCGGTGTTGCATCGGTGATAAATCACATTTCCGAAATCTTTGCCTATTTCTTCAGTTTCAAATTGATTCGACAAATCGGCCACGTTAAGGTACACGTATACACACACACACATACACGAAATAACGATTTCAATCGTTAGAACTTAGTATATTATAATATATTATATTAACAAAGTCATACACTTTCGCAGGTGTTGTGCCTTGGTTTAGCTGGAAACGTGATACGTTTCCTCTATATATCTTGGCTCATTAATCCCTGGTGGGTTCTACCTTTCGAATTTATTCAAGGAATTACTCATGCCGCGGTTTGGGCAGCCTGTTGCAGTTACATAGCCCATAACACGCCGCAACATTTGCGTTCGAGTGCTCAAGGTGTACTACAAGGGTTACATCATGGTCTCGGAAGAGGATGCGGTGCGGTGATTGGTGGCATGTTTGTCACTGCTTATGGTAGGGACCGAACAATGCTACTTTTTGTGTGAAATAAGAAAAGAAAAGAAAAAAGAAGAAAATCATTAAATATAATTTATATTATTCAGGTACCACGACGACTTTCCGAATTTACGGCCTCACCTGCCTTGTCGTTTTAGCGGCCTTCGTTTTCATCAACTTTTACAGAAAAGATACCGGCTTCGTTTCCGATTTACCGCAAACCGAGGATCCTCATCAAGTAGCCGAGGTGACGCATTTAGCGCCTCACGGAGTGCCGAGCAACGCTATTCCAAGAGCACTCAGTTCAACTCGTCTCCATGAACTGGCTAATCAAGATTCCGGATATGGTGCAACCTATCAAACTACTGGTGGTAACTTGGACGTGCCTGGAGCTAACGGAGGTAAAAGAGCTTGCTTAATTGTTAATCGCGAAGCAACGTAGAAAATATCTAATCAAAATTTGTTTGACCAATAGGTGCGGTCAACCCAACGAATCCATTTCTGAATGGCGGTGGGGGCGGAGGCGGAGGCGGCGGTGGATATAATTACGGTATGACCGGCAAAGGAGAGGACGAGTATATCCGTAGGAGCTTCAAGGTTTAGTAAAATCATACCAATTAAAAAAAAAAAAAAAAAGAAAAAAAAAACAACAGAACAAAACAAAGGAAATTAATAAAACCAAAAGCTAATAAAAATTTTTTGACGAGGAAGGAATATGAAACGAGCGACTTCTACAGAAGGCTATACTCTCTGAACGCTATCAAATTTAATCCCAATCTCGTATATCTAAATCAATCTTTCACAATGCGCGTGCGTTAGTCGTGCATAGGTGACTAAATAATTACTAACGATTAACTTATTCTTGTTTTAGGCTTATAATGAGGTGATCGGTAACGAGTTCGACTTGATAAAGCCACCTCCAATAGAGACCCACCTGCACGCCCAACAACCATGCACCAATCCGTTTCATCAGCAATACTACGACTGGTAACGAGACAAGTGTAATCAATCCTTGAACAACACACATCTCGTTGGTATCCACCAGTTGGATTAATCGAACAAGGTCTCGTGCATATTTAACATACAAGAACCGATTAGAGTTCTCGTTGCTGACCGTCTGAACTTGTTTAATATCGAAGAAGAGAATTGCTTTTATGTATATCGCAAAAGAACCTACGAGTTTCTTCTCCGAGAGACCAAAAGAACAAAAAAGAAAAGAAGAAAAAAAAAAAAAAAAAAAAAAAAAAAAAAAAAAAAAAAAAAAATGTAAAAAAAAAAAAAAAAAAAAAGAATAGGATGCGCGCGAGGGGGATCTGCGCGCTTAAAAAAAAAAGAAAAAAAAAAAAACAAAAACGAAAGAAAGATAATACGACGAATATTAATCGATTTGACAATTATAATCGATTTACCGGTGTGATAGTCGAGGATTTAAAAGAAAAAAAAAAAAAAGGATTTCACACGCTCCTTTCTTTTTCTTACTTGACAAGTCTGAATTATAAATAAGCGCCGTTTGTGCGCCATTTTCACGCTTATAACAAACACTTCCACGAGAGATCATTTACGCGGATCGTATTCCATTCGAGATTAATTAATTAATATTTCAAACGATATATACACGCGCTCTTAAACGTCCACTTTCGTTCAACGAATATAACGTAAATTCATAATACAAATTTAGAAAACGCAAATTTAGCAACGACTTTTTATTTTCGATTATTAGAAAAGAATTAGAAAGGAACGTCTAAGGGGACAGAGAAGATACTAATATTATTCCTTGTAAATATTGTTCTCTTAAATGCCGAGCTATTTCACTCACTCACTCACTCACTCTCTCTCTCTCTTTATCTATCGTTTGAAAATTCTCTTCTGTTCCTATTGCCAAATGCTATTCATTGATTTTGTCAAAAAGATAAACTCGTGTAAAATTAATCCTAATACATTCTATCGAGTAGTTCCTGTGGTACGATATCATTATTATACATAATACCAATATATTTCGTCGTTATACGTGTATAACACTGTTGAAATAAAAGAAAAAGAAACTAATAAAAAGACAAAAAAAAAACAAAAAAAGACAAAAAAAAAGGAATAAAAAGAAAAAACAAATAATAATAAGAGACCGCAATTAAAAAACTGAATTGCGAGTGCAGCTATGCTATGCGCGCGGGAAGGATGAATATTTTATCTCGCCGATTCTTATTCGTGGAACAAGAAAAAAAAAAGAATAGAAAAAGGGAGAAGGAAGAGGAAAAAGAAAAAAAGAAGAAGAAGCTAGAGTTAACGTTGTACCTATTCGACTCGTCGAAATTAATCCTAAAATTTAAACTAGCAGTATACATGTAGATATATATATATATACATGCAAGTTATATATATATAAAATAAACACATACACGCGTATATAAACTATGGAAGGAGGAAGAAAAAAAAAGCGAGAGCAGTTGCCGTGTTTGTTAAAGAACGAACGCGTTACGACGATCGAGATGATATTATCGATATCTCGAATGAGATCAATCGAATATTTAACACATTACGGATAAAAGACGAGAACGTTTTGCATTTTGTATGTGTCCATAATGGATTTTAAACTATTTTACAATTAATTATTATTGACCCATTCGTTTTTTATCTTATTTTATCGTTCATTCATTGTTCAAATGCATTAGCAATAAAATGTCTGATCCGTGAAGTGTTAAAAGGAAAGAACGAGTGGAGGTTTTTTTTGGAATAAACAATTTCAAATCAACCGAATGAAAAACGCGAACTCCTATCCCATTTCGATATAAAAGCTATTTTTGTAGAAAATAATGAAACCGATGGCTTCTATCTAAAAATTCCTCGACTCGTATTGCGTCCGTTCTTTATAATTGAATTGTTCTTCCTTGATAGGAAGTACCAACGAGTTAACACCGCGGTCATTGCCTTATCGATGTCGCTATTTATTCCAAATTCTAAAGTTTATCTTTTTCTTTTTTCCATCAATTTAAAATATTCGCGATCGAGATACTCGTTGAGATTAAATTTGACGTTGAGAAATAACGTGTTTTAAGTATTATACGTTTTAAAAGAATAGATCGAGATCGTATTAGAATTGTTTTCACAAATATAATTGTCGTTTTATTGCAATATATATATATATATATTTTTAAATAGCATTTATATTTTCCATCGCGAAATGAAATAATATCGAGTTTATTAATTATTATCAATTAAATGTTATTTCCATTGTAATAAACTCGTTGATATTGTAATAGAACTTATATTTATTACAATTTAACCTAATATTTAGAATTTTACGTTTTAATCACAACGAGTTACAATATGTATTTAAGGGAGGATTCTAGTCTAGAGGGCCAAATTTTAGGTTCTTCTTAAAACGCTGTAAATAAAAAACGATAAAGATTTATATCATCGGGTTTTTTTTATCGGTTGTTTACTTACGTTTAAAGAGCACAAAAAAATTTAATAAAAAAAAAAAGTACAGGCCCGCAAAGTGGAGACTCAAAAAAAAAAAGCTGCCCCCTGGTTGATACGATTCCACCCTCCTTGATGATCTGAAAACAAAAATCTTGGTTATTTATTAAAGAGTAGGAATGTAGTTTTCGTTTGACGTGAGCGATTTGCAAGAAAAAACTTTTTTCGCAAAATGGCGGCCATGTAAAAAAGAAAAAAAAAGTAATTTGGAATTGATTTGCAACAATAAATAATGCGTTAAATCGGCAATGTTCGCAAATCATATGCACATGTCGATCATTGAACGATTCATAGTGATCTCTATGCTCTAACAGCTTGTAGATATTGTATCGTAATTTTTACGTGAAAATTAGCGAACGTTTAAAAAAAAAAACCTTTCTTGTTCTAACGACATACTTTACGTTAAGATTCTTCTAGATAAAAAGATAAAAAAAAAAAGGCTATCGTCGTCGTTATCTTTCGACTTCGATCATTATAGATTCTTTTCGAAGAAACGAATTCTATCATATTTCGTAGCATCATATCGTAAGTACCAATTATAGATAGTAATTAACAGAACTTATCGAACTTTGTATTGTAAAAACTTGATTGGTTCGACGATATGTAATTTACGTTATATATTTTTCTTACCAATGGACGACTATAGTCAGCCGTTCAAATTTTCCATTGATTTAACTTTAAATAAAAAAAAAAAGGAATAATTAAAAAAATAATTAAACTAACGGTGATTTCAGTGTCGCATAGTTGTAGTTTATAACGTTGTTGTAACATTTCAAATGGACTTACGAAACAATGGGACTCCAATTATTTCATAAATTATTTTTAATATGAGAGGAGAACGCGCGTAACTGGGGCGCCTTACTTATACACTTTCATTAATCGATATCGAAAAATAAGTTGCGTATTAACATTCTAAAATAAACGAAAAAAAAAAAAAAAAAATGTCAAACGAACAAAATATGTCATCGTATCATAAACTCTACGTAAGCAAATTTCAATATTAAAAGCTTCTCGATTGTGTCTCGATTATCATCGTTGTTGTTTATGCGATCATTCATTTCCTGATCGCTTAAAAAAGAGAGAGAGAAAAAAAAAACAGTATCTTCTCCCAAACAAAATAATATCTTAATGATGACGTAAAGAATTCGAGCGTTTTGCCTTGGTGGGGAATGGTGTGTTTGAAAATAAACAAAAATTGTCTTTCGAAAGTTTACTCACGATATCTGTCACAATTCGTTAATTTTCTTCTCTATTAAATTCGTTTTTTTTTTTAAACGAATTAATACACGAAGAGAGAGAGAGAGAGAGAGAGAGAGAAAAAGAAATACGCCAAGTTGATTAACGATCTTTGATCTTGAAGCTTACGATTTGTCATCGATGATGCTCTTTGAAATTTTAAAGGTAGGTTTATATTTTATATAGCGCTAAAACGCAATAGAAGAAAAAGACTTTAAAAGTAAAAATGTGTGCGTTAATTTAAAGCTTTTCGCGATTAATGGAAGATAAAAAAAAAGAAAAAACAGAAATTTTCACTCGCCAAAACTGCTGTTGTTTTTGCTGATCTCGATTGACGTAAGATATATATGTATATAGTAGGGTTTTTTTTTCACTTAACTCGATCACCTAAAATAATCTCGTTTATTTCGTACGTTAGAAAAAAATGTCAAAGGAAAAAAAAAACATTCGGCCCATCACTATTATATCGGGCACCATCGAACAGAATATTTTTTTCCTCTGACATTTTTTGTCTAACGTACGAAATAAAGGAGATTATTTTAGGTAGTCGCGCGAGTTAGACTAAAGACGACCTTGTATATACATATGTATATGTCATTTATCGATTGTTTTAAATTTTAAGCGCTTAATTGACCCGTCGTTATGCAATATCATTCATCTTTACTTCTTTTTTGTAATATCGAAATTCAAAGCCGCGGTAAAAAAAAAATATATATATATATATATATATATATATACATATATACATGTATATTGAATAATTAGAAGAAAAAAAAAGAGAAGAAAAAAAAAAAGAGAGATACATATCACGTATATTTTAAGCTGCAATATGTATATGTATAATAATATCGCGCCGAAATTCGATCGTACTTCGTACCTGATGATTTATAATTTATTTCTTTTCAAAATTTCTCTAATTCTTTCTTCATATATTCTTTTCGTTAAAACTTGAAATCTGACCTCGGCAATGAATTAGAATCTAATAATAATATATATATGTATACATATATATTCGATGAGAAATCAAGTACGAAATACTACGACGATTGTACGATATGCTAATTGTCATAGATCGTTATTGGAAAATGATTAAATGCCCATGTACACGCGATGAAAATGTAATATCTATAAAGTTTGAAGAAAAAAAAAAAAAATATGGAAAAAAATGATTCTTACATTTGAATTTCTACCTTGAAATGTTTTTTTCTTTTCTTTTTTTTTTCTTTTTTTTTCGAATCGTTGGCTTGAAAAGAAATCCAAAAAGAGATTGCTAATTTTCTTTCTTTTAAAGATAAAACGTAAAATAATAACTTTCGATTCGAAAGGTTGGGTAAAAATAAATAATCGCTGTCATCAAAATTTTGCAACGGATTTGTTTTATTTAAAAAACACGAATTCTCGCTCTCATTATCCTCTATTTCGTGTCATATTTAAAATAACGAAGAAAATGATAAAAAACGCAAAGATACATATTGTATGGTTGGTTGTTGAGCGTGTAAAAAACTAGCGGCTACAATATATCTCGCGTACGCTTATTTACGATACGCACAAAAGCAAATGTTATCTTTCATTATCATTAAGCTAAACTATTACAAATGTTAAGATCGTAGAGAAGAAATTCGTGATTAGAGATTATTTTTGTCTTCCTCGTTTAACTTCTTTCAAAATAATTGCTTTTTAATAACATTTTCTTTTTTTTAGCAGAACGCAAAATAAATGACACTTTTTTCTTTTTAAATAAAAAGTAAAGTGAAATGAAAAAGAAAAAACAGAGGAGTCGGTCTCTTTCTCTCTCTCTCTCTCTCTCTCTCTCTCTCTCTGCCTTATCTTTCTTTGCTCGTTATTTATTTCTTCTTTTTCTTTTTTCGTTTTCCGTCTTTATTTTCGCTGTTAATAAATAAAGATATTTTTTATTATTTGTAATTTCAACTAGATCGATTTTCTTACTTATTCGGAGAAATTACATCTAGAGGCACTAGTCAAGCTTATAATCTAGCCGACTACAAGAAAGTTTTTCCTGCTTGACAATCGATGTTATTTCGATAACTCGAAAACGAGCTCGAGATATATATATACGTATGTTTATATGTACATACCAAGCGAATTAATATCTCGATTACTTTTAATGATAGGTAACCATTTTGGAAGAGGATACTTTTTTTTTTCTTCTTCTTCTTTATTCGAAGAAATTCTTATGGTAAGAATTAAAAAAAAAGTTCACATCGATTATATGATTCTCTAATAAAAAATATAACAAATATATTTACAATATTCGTATATTGTATCTTAATAATAATATCAATTGGTATTTAAACGTGTACTGCAATTTTAATAAGCTTTTAATAAATAAAAACAAAATATTATAATAATAAGGTTATGTATGCCTCCATCATAACATTATTATTAATAATACTGTCCGAAGAAAATTTAAGTACACGTTTTTTTTCTCATTTTATTCCATCTCTTCTGCGAGAATACTTTGTAAAATTGAAAAGTACAGACTAATATGAGAATATTTCCGTATACGGTTATTACGATAAAAGTTTATCTTTTTTCATAGAAAAAAGAAAAAAAAAAAAAAAAACAAAAAGAATCTTGAGCCTTGACCTACATTTAAAAAACCAATATGGCCTTCGAGTAAAAAGTTTTTTACTTTTACTAATATATTAACAACCTATTCAAATCAAACGTATTCTTCCTACAGAAATGCGTTATTTCAATTGTTAAAAGCAACCGAGATATTTATACATGTAAATTAAGATGATTCGCTCAAGATATACATATATATATATATATATACATACATATATACACATACGTATATCATGTCTGCTTGTAAATATATAACGTCGTCGTTATGACAGGAGAAAAATTGCAAATCGAAGTATTCTTCTTTTTTTGTTTTTTTTTGTTTTTTTTTTTTGTTTTTTTTTTTCTCATTAATTAGACTGAAACTACCAAGTTAATAATTATTAACTAAATTCTCACTCTGGAAATTTATATTGATCACTTGTCGACCACTAATCGTAAGTAGTATATTATCTTTTCTTTTTTTTTTTTTTTCTCTAAAAATGTGTTAATTTGTAAAGTACATACGTAGAAGTACATACTACATGTCGCGTGTATTCTTTTCTTTTACGTTTTTTCTTTACGTATACATATATATATGTGCATACATGCATAGATACACACACGCACGCGCGCGCGCACACACACTCATCATACATATATGTATAATATGTTATAGAATTGATGCTGTCGTCCCTGTTACTACTTGCATAAGAAGTACAATGATGAAAGAGAAAAAAAGAATGGAGGTATGTATACGCCCTTGAGCTTTCGTCCTACGAATGATGACTTGTCGTCGTTGTTCTCGTCGTTTTTTAACATCGTAGCCTCCTTTTATTTCGTATTTTTTTTCTTTCTTTTCTTTTCTTTTAAACTAAGCCCCGGAGGTCTATAGAACCAACAAATGATGAGTCTTCTCGACTACTGCAGAAGAAGCTGCATTAACTGGCAATAATAATAATAATAATAATAATAATAATATGAGAAAGAAAATTTTTGACTCTCTCATCGTGCATTTTAATTCTATATAATACCATTTCTTTTCTTTCTTTTTTTGTTTTTCATTACCTAATAATATTCAAATGAATTTAAATGTTAGTAGTTAAAAATTAATTATGAATATGATTATAATTAATTACGTACGTTATAATATGAAAAAATTTTGTATATCGATTTAATATTAAGCTTTTTCTGTCAAAGAAAATAACACTTCTCTATTAAATATAGATATAAAATAATATTATATGGAAAAAATGTATTTAAAAAGAATAAAAAAACAAACAATTAAAAATAAAATAAATAATTTTTGGAATCCATTTCTGATATTAGTTTTGATTAAAACGTTGTTCTTTTTCTAAATAACAAAATAATTTAAATAATAGTATTATGCAATAATAAATACGGAATAAATAAATAATAAATTTGCTCTTTAACTATAATAAAATTATTATTTTTTCTGCATGTAAAATTAAATTACAAAGAAAGAATAATATTAAAAAAGAATCGACTATTATTTATTATTTCATAATTTTATATATTATAAAAAATATAACAAAACAAATGTAAACTAATGATTTAGTTAAATATATTTTGTTGACTGCAGAAAAAATAACATCATTCAATTCTTCACATATATTTGTAATAAAGCTACGTTCGACAACTACATTTAGTTCCAATACTCCCCACTCCCCTCTCTAACATTCTTATTCTCTCTTTCTTCTGGATATAAGTTAAAACAAAATATATAAAAAGAAAAGAAAAATATTATACGAGTACATTATAATATTGGGTTTCGGAATGAACGAGACAAGGAGGTGAAACTGAATATAGAAAAAATTATCTAAAAGCTTCATTTCTACTTGTGATAATCCGAGCAGGGTAAATCGAAAGAAGCAACAAGACGGAGGGTGGCGGAGTCAAGTTCTCTGACGCAAAACTAGATCGGCTTCGGGCAGTGTGTCACTACGGCAGAATTGCATTATAATTGTTTTAATACTGGCACAGTGAGGCAACGATCTTAGGACTTTCTAAATAATCATATCCGCTATAATATACTTATTAATACTTATAACTTATTTTTCTACTAATACTTTACTTTGTAAGTAGCATTGCTCTCCACGTATTTGTTTCACTTTTTCATTTTCTCTTTGGCAAACGCAAAACCATTCACGCAAACATCATTTTATCCTTCTCACGCGCACGAGTTACATATACATTCACCACACGCATTATTTTATTCTCGCATACGTACTTGCTATCAAAATTAATAGTAACGACATCGAACTGTTCAAGGACGCTCTTCTTCTTTTTGTCTCATCGAAGGATTCGCGAAGACGATAAACGAAAAATTCAAGGAAAAAAAGGTATACGTCGTATTTTCTCTTTATCACAAAGTTTTTTTTTCTTCTTCTCCTCTCGTATTTCGTCACGTTAAAAAAAAAAAGTCCTCTGATTCTTCTCAACTTGTATTTTCCGTTTATCTATCTTTACGATAAAATATGAACGATTAAACGTCTTGAAAAAATCCTTCGTTAAAATCTGGATCTGGTCACAGCCTTTCACAGGGATGCAATGTACGGCAGCTTTTGAGACCAAGCCGCTAAGATAAATATTGGAACCTTACAAGGACAAAAAAATAACAATACCGTAACAACGCGGCTAGATCTCTCGCTATACGGTATTGGACATTGATATTTTCCTTTTTTTTCGCGAGAGACCCGAGGTAAAATTACCGCGGAGTCTAAATATTAATTCTAACGATTGCTTGGATTTTTTAAAAGAGGTAGAGGGAGAAAGAGGGACGAGGTTCTCGTTTTGCCAGTGGTATAGCTTGTTGCGAATACTCCCAACGTTTCTATTTTATATGGTTTTTTGTTTTTTTCAAAAAAAAATTCAAAAAATCATTACACGTTAAACGAGCAAGTAGGACTAGTTGAGAAAAGCGATGACATTGCTAAAAGTCGTTTGAAATATCGCTCAATTATCATTGGAGAAAGCAGGGACAAGAGTTTAAAATATAAGTTAAAGAGAAAGAAAAAAGAAAACCATTTAAAAATGTTCTCCTTTTTTCTCTTTGTCTACTACAGGCGTGTACATAGAATGCATATGAATGCAGATATAACGTAGCTTCTTGGAACACGTGACCCGGATACACATACATAGTCGGCACAATAGATTCGTAAAATTAGCATTTGCGGTGTCACGTACATTACTCGTGCTATTGAAATTTCAAATTACGCCTTCGTGGTTTATGTTAAAAAGAATTATTCACGTTACCTTGATAACTTCTTTTATTTTCTTTTAATATTGAAAAATAGAAAATGAAATATTCAAGGTGAAAAGTTTCGTCGATCGAAAGATTACCAACCACGAAGCATAAAGGTAGACCTCGATAAAAATGGACAGGTAGCAAATGTTGGGAATTAACAAGGGAGGAAAGAGAAGGGAGGAGGTAAAGGGTCTTCCGTCGAATTTCTCTTTCATCTAAAAAAATTTAAGTTAATTATAAGAGAACGATAACAAAGTTTAACAATAGGACCTCGAAGAATAATGGATATGTGCTGACTCGTTTCATCGTGAAATATCCACAAATTTCTCTCTTACGACATGCCGTTGTAACATAAAATTAAAACCTTTTTAAAATACTTTTGCATCCTTTCGGTCGATTAACTCTATTAACGTTTACGAAACGAAACATTTCGCTCTTATCTATCTACCAGTCTATAGAAACTGTCAAAAATTGACGTGTGACTAGTATTAAAGATCAAAAAATTCGAAGAGTATCGAGATTTGACTATGCTGTTTTTAATCTCAATCGAAAACAATCGATTTTCATTGTACACTTTTAACGCGAACACGTTTATTACTACTCGTTGGATCGTGCAGTGACAAAGTCAAAATATTATCTTGCTTTCAACATCCTACGATTTATGCTTTACTGATGCCAAATTCTGCCATAGCATGACACGCCGAACGAGTGATCTATTTTACACTAGGAACTACATACTCCGCTAACTGAGAATTTACCCTATTCCTTAGGTTTGCATCGATACACCGATTTAGTCAGATATCCACCTCAAACATATCTTGTTCAAGTGGTTTTTTAACCCAACTGCCAAGTTGAGCGCGTACAAACGCGTCCTTCAATTGACGTTTGGCAAGCTGTCGTAACAAAAAACAGTATAAAACATCTACTTTTTCTACTTTCTCTGCATGTGTATACATGTATAAATATTTATAAATATATACGATGATAAAATTTGTTATTATATAATAAATATTATATATCAATAACTTACAGAGTAATCTTGAACCGACGATTTCGCATCGAGATAATGACGACATTGATTTTGATCGGCATCGTCAATTGTCTCCAATTTACCTAATAGGCTGAAGAATTTCCTAAAGAGCCCCTGCTTTGAAATTCTAGAGGGTTTACCCAATTCGTCCTTTCCTGTGGTACAGTTAATTACTTCTGCTTCGCTTTGACCTACATAAATTATTAAAAAGAAATATACCTTTTAGAGGATTGGAAAAAGATTTCTTAAGACGGACTAAGCGTACGTACCGATAGTCCAATTAACGCTGTAATTCGGTGCCTTGCCTGGTTGCCTAACTTCGGACGAAGTTATTAGACTCATCAATGGTTTGTTGAGCCTGTAAGGTGGTGGTAGACCTTGAATAGTATTTTCAATACGGCCGCAAACAGCTCGATACATGTGACTAGGGTTCAACAGACTGCCGAGAACGATGCTGTGGAAGTAAATTGGCTCGATGAAGTGGCTTAGAAGTGCACCTTGCACACCAAGTACGTTCCATCGAGCTATTTTGTCTGAACACGACATCGTCAGCAGTCTTTGTCCCTGCGAATTAAAATAAATAAATAAATAATAAGTCAAGTTACTAAGGAATAAAATTAAATTATAGACACGTTACTTCAATTTTAAATCGTATAGTTGTATTTACCATAAGAACACCATCCCAAGTTTGAATTCCTTCGCTACTCTTTACAGGTATCGTACCTTCTCCCGATTCTATCTTAGTTCTTAATTGACCTCTGGCCCTTCTGTTAGGATGTTTGTCCACGGATTCGTTTTCTTCGTGAGGAGAAAATATTCTAGCATCTCCGCACGGAGCCGTATTTATGTATAAATGAAACTGAATTCCTTGTTTCAACCTAAATCCCTTCTTTATGCGTTCCAAGACAGACTCGGCTGATCGGTTTTCGGTATGCAACTCCAACTGTTTGTACAAATATTCGCAGAGACAACGTCGAGCTACCACTTCTGCGTGGCAGTCATTTAAAGCCCTACCGCTTACACTTAAATGATCCCCGGATACACATTTCGTACCTTAAATAAATAAGAATGATGAAGATGTTATTACGTTCAAGAGAGATTTAACAGAGATCTACGCTTTACCAGTAGTGACGCATATTAATTCGGCATCCGATCCGTTTGTTTGCACTATGCCAGCTAATACTTTGCGTCGAGCATGTTGTGGCTTACTCTGTATAAGTTCAGTGAATTTTTGATTTACCATTTTTCCTATTTTATCTGCCAAGATTTGTGGTAGAGTCATTTGTTCTTGCCAGTGGCCAGAATTTGAATAGTTAGGTAATACACGAACGGGGAGCTGAATGCAAAAAGAAGAACTGTGGACATTCCTTAATTTTGCCAAAGCTGCTTTGCTAGCTGCAGCTTTGGCCAACTTTTTACTCGGGCCAGTGCCTTCAAAAGTTTCTCCATCTATCGTTACAGATATTGTAAATTTTGCATAACTTTCTCCATTGTCCGATATACATTTGTATACAACTCCAGGATATAGCTCGTTGATGAGTGCAACGGGACCTTTGTCTAAAAATTTGTTGGTATTTTTTGGCTCTTGAGTCAATGTCTTGAACGCATTTACAAGATGATTATCTCTCTCTGTGACATCGCTGGTAAAATCAGGTTCCAGGGGAACAACAGGCTGGCACGTATTAATAGCTTGGTGTACTTCTGGTGTATTACGGAACTGCACTATATTTCTTAAAGCAAGTTCAGCGGCAGCATGTTTAGCCATCTTCTTGGTACGTCCTTTGCCCTCATAAGTTTGTCCATCTATCTGTACTGCGATGGTAAATATAGGAGCATGGGTAGGTCCAGTTTGACCAACCACCTTGTATACTGCTCCAGTTTTCAATTCGTTTAAAGCGCATACCGCATTCTTTGGTTGTGGATTTTTGTGACGCTTCTTTGGTATAGATACACCTGATGAAGGAATGAAAGAGAAACTAATTCGTTCAAAGATATTGTATAATACTATATGAAAACATATAAGATAAGAGTTTATCAAAGTAAAATACAAAAGGAGAAGGACTCGTACTCTACGTTATTAAGCACAGGAACAATCTGTAACTGACCTTCCAGATCAGACTCAGCAGGTCTCTTCAATCTAGGCCTAGTAACGATCTGCTGGTCCATCTGCAAAGGGTATAATGAGAGAAAAATATGTGCTGAGAGGTAAAGAAAAAAAAATTATTCTCTAAAAATAACTCTAATTGGTTGAAACTCACCCCAGTAGAGTGTTCCCCCTGCAACCCCTCCACGGATGCAGCGGCATTAGCGGCGACCATCGAGGTGGTGCTAGCTGCATAGGATCGCATCATGAGAAAAGACGGACAGAAATATCGTAGACTGATACGTAGACGAGGAACGTTATTCTGTGTGTCCTTACTCGTCTGGCACGTATCGTGATTGTCATTTGGCAGCATCAATCCGTTCGACATCCCTCTCTCAACGTCGCTCCTTTAAATGAAACTTTTAAATGAAAAAAACCGACGCACGCAGGACGCAACCCGACAAACACTGCACCGACGTCACATTGATTTTAATTATTCTCGTGCATCCGAGCTCCGCAGCGCCACCGACGACCTTTTCCCTTCTCTCGCTCTCTCATACACTCAGAAACCATACACACACGCGCGCATGCAGCACGCACGCACGCACACAACACACACACCTCGTACTCGTTCTCCCTATCCCTATTTCGTTTAACGACAATCTAGCACTAACTACCTAACCTCAATGATCGAACCGCGATTCGTGACAAACAAAATAACAGCGAGTTAGCGAGTATTGGTTGCTTCTCGTCAAAAATAATCAATGAATATTATTCACGGGGTAATCGAACGAACGACGGGATACTCTATCATATCATTTCGCGTGTCACGCGTCGCGCACATCGCTTTTACCTGCGCGCTTTCTTTCTCCTCCCATCCATTTGTTCTTTTAATGCGCTTGCGCGTTCCTCGTATAGCGCAATGCGCATCCCGCACAAGGGAATCGAGTCGAGCCGAGCCGAGTCGATTTGAACGCGAGCCTCCCCTTTCGTCAAACCCTTCCCTCACCAATATGCCAACTTCCCCTCCACCGTTTCGCACTAGATCCCCACCTTCCTAGTCATGGCCCCTTATCTAGATTTTACTTCTACGTAATCCTCCTTTCTTCCTGCTTACCTATTTACCGACCTATCTAGAGTTATCTTCTATTTTTTATGTAGTTTGTATATGCACCTGCGTGCATATACAAGTTTTTATCCAAATTTCTTGTGGTTTCTGTGAATAAACTGGTCAAAAAGAATTTTATCTCATCCTGTATATGTGCATACGCATTATTAGATCTATCAAATAGCATTGTTCGCTTTAATATCTGACCATAATTTATCTTTAATCTAAAAATAATTCTAACGCAAGACGTGTAAGAAGCAGGGAAAACTCTTTGGTAGTTTTTTAATTTCATATTTTACCGCTCGCGCATAATACCTTGCACACAACGAATAGAGTAAGTTTCTTTATCTAACTTCATCTTTTACTTATGGGGATTGACAATATAATACTACTACTTATATGATGGGAGGAACAAAACTAATGATATGAAAAATGAAAAGAAAATATTTCAATGGCTTTTTTCGGTTCTCATTTTCTTCGTTAATTTATGAGAGTTTTTAAAAGATATCGTTATGTTTTCACGAGTGTGTATCCAATCACGTTGATGTAATATTTTTAAAACACATACTTATATTTAATAAATTAATAAACTTCTATATCGTACATATATCGTATTTTTTAATAATTTAATGGTAAAAAATTAGTACAATTCTCGCTTTTATTTGTTATTTCGTCGAGTAGGTCTCAATAAAATGACGATAAATTGTCAAATTCATCACGATTGATCAGTCTGTTCGTTTGAAACGGTTGATTGGTGATTCACCAGCTTCGTTTTTGAGGATCTCTTTAAAGTCATTAATAGATGAAAGAGAATTTTAGGAAATTACCATTTAACCGTGTCAATAATTCACGGGCGATTGCAATCGTTTTCAATCGATCGATTCTGAGAGGGATTGCTGTTCACATATTAGTTTGTTGCTCGTTAATTAGAATTGAACTCCGTTTGATCTTTGTAATAGTCCCACTGATTTCCTAAGGTATATGAATAACATTTTCCATCATTTAACGAAACAGAAAATAAAGATAACCGTGGAATATTTTAATATTCATTTAAAGTATCTTTCACAAAGTTGATTGAGCAAAGATTATCATTGCTGACAATGAATTTAACTGATGAACGCTTATTTTTATTTCCCTAAGATTTCACGTACATTTCTCAAATAGTATTTTACTTGAAAATAATTTTCCTTCGAGTAGAGACGAAATTTGTTGGTAAACTTAATAAAATTATTATATTCTCGGTTAGCAGAAGCAATCATGAAACATCGTGTAAGTATATAACTATATATGAGTTTAGTATATACCGCGTCTGTAGAACACATTCTTAATATTTTCTTGATATTTTCTTGATATTTTCACATCCGATTACCAATCTTTTTTTCTTTTATTATTAGCGAATAACCACCTGGGCTTCCGTCTATTTACAAACACAGATTCCGAAAGGAAATTAATCTTTTTCTTCGTTTCCCCGAAATAAGAAGAGACCGGATTTCTTCTTTAGACAGGAATCGAATTTACGAGGCCAATCTATCGTTCATTTCTCGAAAAAGAACTTTGAGGGAAGTAAATTGGAAGACATTGATTGCTACTGTCGCATATAATTATTTATATTCCAAGTAAATATAGAGTGAATGATGTTGCATTTTTTGACAATCATTTTGCTAATATTTGTTGCGATCGCAGCTGTAAGTAACTTGCAAGTTTTTTCTATTTTTATAGCAAACATTTTGCATTTAAACAGAAAGATCATTGTTAATGAAATATAAAAAATATATTTGATCCTACTCGAATAAATATTATTCCATGTAGAATAAAATCGATCGCGGGAAAGCTGGAGTGTATTTCGAACGAAGAACTATTTCTCGAATTTAAGTCGAATCTTAGAAAATCTTTTTAACCACAATTCAGTCCGATTAAACATTCCAAACAACTCGATTATCGTTGATATACGTGCGTTGGTTCGTGACAGATACGCGATTAATGTCACGTTCAAGTAATTTGCCGAACGAATTGTACGATACCGATTGATCGTCGAAGGATTAGAAATCACTGATTTTATGTGTGCTGGGTAATTCATATTAATTTTTTTCTTTCTCTCTTTCTTTTTTTTTTTTTTATCTACCAATCAGATTGCAAAAGGATGACAAAGAAGTGAAATAAAAATATACTAGAAATCAAACTTGACTTTAGGTAAAAAAAGAAAGTTTCTCTATTAGATATTTTGTCAAAGAGAAAAACTTGAGATAAATAATTTGATTGTTAATTTTAGAACAAATAAAAAGTAACAACGAACGTCCGGAACATAAAAAATGTTATATCTTTTGCTTTTTTAAAAGAAACAACGCTGTTAGTAATGTTTCTTTTTTGCTGAAATTTATTATTCGACTCTTTTTACGGAACGCGATTGTTTTTTTACCTTTCAACGTTTGAAATATTTAATGAAGAATTTTCTAGAATAAATGGACAATTCTGGAAACTTTAATTCGCAAGAGGCATTGAACGCAATTGCTCCAGAATTACGGGAACCATCTAGGTTCAATTTATAAAAATGCGACGATAAAAGTAAGTAAAAAAAGGTGGCTGAGAATTTTTCAAGCTAATTTTATAGTCTTTGAAAGTAAGTCAATTCAAAACGTATTTATTTAATTAATATTTATGTGTGAAAAATACAGATATGTATCGCGTTTTCAGCAAAAGGAATAAGATAGCCTTGCATATATGCTTATAACATGCTTTAAGAACATATTTCACCGGTAATGATTCAAAAGTAAATGTATATCATGGTTTTTTACATTTGCATCCTATTCCCTTGTATAAGAACATTTGTATTTTCAAACTTTTTCATTGTTTGATAATTTAAATATTCGATAAGCCTTATCAGATAAACTAATCCCCTTAATAATATAAGCATTTTACTCGAAGGATATTATGTTTAATTAACATATCATAAAATAAATAATAATGCAGTGCATGTGTGTAATGATTATTCGTAAGTTGAAAAGAATCCTTTTAACCGATCGATCCAACATACTTTGCGGTCAATCGATTAACATTTACGAGTATATTATGTATATATGTATAATACTTACTCCGACCGATATCACGTATGCTAAAGTTTTGTAAACTTTTTATGTGCATTTTTTATAGCCTATATACATAAGAATGGTGCAATTAAAGCATGCCGATAAATTTCAAACTATTCGATCGAATTGAATCGTACAAGTTCGTAGTTAAATATTAGTGGTTGGTAAAACGAGCGAAGAAAATAACAGGAAAAAAGGAAATAAGGTTTGTGTGGGATAAAAGATATTTTTGGGATAAATTTGAAGAAAATTTGGCTGTCTGGTTCAAGCATGAAGATAAATGCTCGATTGTTCGTCGTTTGCACAACTATTTTGGCTCTTTTGGTAAGTTTTTCATCGATAATTTATGCTTCAGCAAATTTTGTAACAATCTATTGCGAAACGTTGATCTTTAAAGCACACCACGATGAAGAGAAAATTATATATATAATTTATTAATTTAAATATATTATTTTTCCCGAAAATAAAGTATCATGAGATAAAATAGAGCACGAATGAAAGTTCTGTATAGTCAATTAAGAAAAAATTACCATAATGTTTTAATGGCAAAGAGTTACTTATTTATCGTATGTATGTATCTAGATGTGATTTAATTTGGTTGGTAGGTTCTCTTTCTCGAAATTTGTTACGCCCAACGAATGTTACGGCCATTATATTGCATCGCGTACACGTACAATACCTTGCACCGCTCTCGTTTTCGAGAGTGGACAAGAGAGTCCCTATTGTCCTCGAGAACCATGAAATTGTTCGTTCGCCGTATTCTATCCTCTTGAAATAAAAAGTCCTGAAAATGAGATTTTACATGATACTTTTTCTCACACTTTCTCGCGTTGTACATTTTTGCATCCATGCATACATGCTAAATACATTGACAAATCTAGGTGACACGTGATAGAAATGTTAGTTTTCTTGCTATCGTGGCTTTTCATGGTGAAGTTTGTATATAACCATGCATGCATGATACTATGCATGTATCGTACAGAAAAAGAAGTCACCAATCGTAATACATTTTGTAGATTCGAACGGAAGCGGACATCAAGAGAGAATGCCGCAAACAGTCAATGGTTTCATGGGGTAAGGGTTCTTAAAAGATAAACCATATAATGATTGATGCTACGCCAGATTGATCGATTATCCTTTTAAAGAGGATAACTTGCTGTTAACTTGAAAATCATTTTGGAAAAAACTTTGTTGTCATTGTCCTATACTGGTTTATTCAATAATATTTAAGATATTATTTTGCGAATGAAAAAAGATAAATGAACAAAATTTGATGTTGATCTTTCTTAGCGTCACTGAAAAAATTAAAAGCCGGTAATTTCGATCAAGATGCTGATCCACGATTGAAGTGTTATCTAAGATGCTTTATGATGAAAAATGGTATTCTCGATAACAACGATCATTGGATGGACTTGAGTAAAGTGCTTCAACAATTACCAAGATTTATACAACAATCCTCGTGGGAGATATTCCGAAGATGCAAGTCCCTTCGTAAGTATTTTTCTTTTCGTTTCCATTTTTCCAATTTTTGTTGTTGATCAATTCGATCCTTTAAGATCAATGAAAATTTTTTAAGTTTCAAGGTTGATGAGAAATTGTTGTTTCAGCTGGAGATGATTTCTGTGACAAGGCGTTTCAAGTTGCCAAATGTTATGTCAAATTGCAACCATCTGTAAGTATTTTCGCGAATTAATATGAACAATTTTAAAGCATGTTATTTACTGTTCTTTTTTATTTACAGATTTTAAATTTTATTTCTTTAGTCTAATTGTGGTTTTCAATTTTGCATAACGCCTGACAACTTCAATTCAGAAATGCATGTATATATGTATTTTCAATAATAACCATTTAAGGTACTCTAATGCAAGAAAATTGAAGAGGATTAAAGTTAAATCCAACGACGATCACTTGTAATAAAAATATTTCTGAAGGCATATATAGAAACACAACATATAAAATATAATTTTTGAAAATTCTATCAAAATATCTATCGGAAATAGAATAATCTTTGAAATAATTTTTGAATCAGTGTTGTTCGCCGTATAATTAAATTTCGGTTTCGCTATAAGAAATTCATCTTTAGTTTCTTAATATCGTTAATAACGCGTTATTAGATTCACGCGAGATGCACCACCATAGTGCCATTAAGAATCATCCCATTGGAATGCAATGTTAGTATTTATTTAATTATCAATTTTCTCGTCCACAAATATGTTATTAATATATAAGTCTCAAAAGGGAGTTATAGACGGTTAATAAATCTTATGAACAATTAATTTGAACTAGTTGTACGTTTCGTCCCTTACTGGGGACTTCATCAGCAACTAAAAAATTTTTTATTATGACTTGTTAGTAAATATTACAATAAATAAATCTATTCTTCGATTGATCTTCGATAGATCTTTTTCAATAGCAAACTGAACTACTTTCCGATCGTAAGATTGCTATACTTGCTACGAAGTAGGAGTCTTTTGGAGCTATCGTAGAACTTATTAGGTCGGGAGTTTAAATGTAGAGTCCCTCTGGTGCTTAATCAAATCGAGGATGAATGGTTCTAATCGGCACGAGTTACTGGTTGTAATTAATTAAATAAATTATTGACGAGCACATGAGTAATTCCTTTCTAAGAGTTACTCATGAAAGTTCTTTATTGTATTGTGTTTATGTTTAATTTACTCAGGATATTTTATTTAAAGAAAAAGAATTGTTTTTAAAATCGATACGTAAAATTAATACAACGCTTACACAGATATATGTATATGTGATATAATTGTTTAGGATGGCATAGGAATTTTGGATTTAACAAATTCCACGTTCGACTGGAATTTAGTTTTTCGGACAGAGATTGATGGCGAAGCTTACTGCACCTCGCTAAAGTAATGTTTTATTATGTATAGTATTTTAAAAATGTTTATCTTTTAATAATATCAAATTATTTTAATTTATGTCGAAAAATGAAGTGAACAAAAAAATTTACATTCGTTTTCTCTATAAATGCAACAATACTTTATACAGTTAAATGTTTTTTTTTTCTTTTCTTTAGCTTTAAATATTTTCTATTTCTGGAACAATATACAAATGTAGATATTTTTCAAAAAATCAGTTACGACTACGCATAGGTATAAATATAGTACTACACATATACATATATACTGATATTCAGACAACTGGCTAAGCATCACGTTTCATATTTCGTTCTATCTGTTATATATCTTCTTCTCTATGATATCGAATCGACCTATAAACGAGTAGCGAATAAATTACATCTTCAAGCGCTGCAACGTATACGATTTATTGAGTTTTCTTATGTAAAACTATTCGTGTACTTTGTAACAAGAACAAACTTATTTATATTATTCGCTGATAAGAAGAGAGTATTTTTGTGTAGAGTGAAAAAAAAGTTTAGAATTTCTCTCATGATTGATATATAGAAATGAAGATATCTATATTTCCTAGTCTATTTGTAGTGTTTTAATCCTTTCGTTAGGATTCGTATGTGGGTCAGTCGTTCATACGTTGCTTTTGCATGGACGATCTGTCGATGTTGATTGTTAAATAATGAAAACATTAAGTAAAAGAAAAAGGTTCGCTTGTGTATACAAACTTTTTATTTAAAATTTAATTAATATTAACAATTTATATTCATTTCGTTAAAAGATTGATCGATTTTAGATAACTCCTATGAAAGCTCATCGAATTTTGAAAAAATGCGTGTGTATTCTATGTTATATATTTACAAATCTAGCTCGAACATATTAGACTTGTTATTATTCGTTAAATATTTCGGTTAATCGATAATTGATCACAAAGCCGACTTTACAATCTCGACAAGCTGCTGTGGCGCTCTATTTTTTGCACTAGTCGCTTGGCGAATAAAAAAGCTTTGCCTCACGAATATTTGAATATTTGATAAAGTACCGTTTCGCATAAATCTCTATCGCGAATCGTACGTTGGAGAGCGCGATTCAATTACTGATCGATTTGCATTCGACGAAACATCCGAGCGATTCGACATACCCAACCCAACCAACTCGAAACTAATTGCGATTTTCATCGGCACGCGACCAAAGCCATGTCTTTTCTGATTTTCTACGATTCTTTATCGCTACTGTTAACGATTGTGAACAAGATATAAAAAGAAATTAAAATGTCACGACAAAAGAGAAAAGAATCCATGCCAATCTCTTTTTTTCGTAATATGAATTTTTCTTTTGCTAAATATTTTTAAACACGTTAATGAATACTAATATCCATTGAATTATAAATTTTTATAAAATTTACGCGTAGGTATATAAAGATATATAAATGAAACGTATAGAAACTATTGACAATATTGTTGGTCTCGTTCCGTTTTGTATCGCACAGAGTGATTCTCCAATTTCCGGGTGAATATAGCTATCGCTAGTGATTGCTTTAGTCTTTTGTAATCCTACCGATTCCATTAATTTTCATGAAAACAGATACGAAGCAATCATGCGAATAGGAAACAAAGCAATTGCTGTCTTTTGCGATCATGAAATAGAATAACAGGTACTAAACGTTATTAGGTAAAAATTTATTACTACCTGTATTTTTTCGTGAATATCTATATAACATACATATACATACATACATTTGTACATATACTTTGTATGTTATATAGATATTCACGAAAAAATACAGGTAGTAATAAATTTTATATGGGTGTCAAGATTGATTTGTTCATTTTCTGAATAGATGAAATATTTATCGGATATTTCTCGATGTCACCTGTGACATCGTAAAATACAGGCGTTGGTTCTCATCGTAACTATAATGTGAGTTGAACTCGTATCGAAAAGTATTTCGAACTGAATACTATGAGGAGGGGAAGAAGAAGAAGAAGAAGAAGAAGAAGCTCAACTTTGCCCTTTTCTTTCCAAGATCCTAGTTAATAATAGATAGAAGAGAAAGGGATTACTCCGAACGTTTCAGACTTCCAACTCTGATTTCAGAGTAGAGAACAGTGGAACATTAAGGTTCACCGTTTGTATCTTTTATTTAGGATTAAGTTACTTGGAAGAGAAGGCTAACGTGGCTAAGGATTCTATTATTCGACATAGATTTGGGAAATAATAGTTTCCATGCTGTGTTTAAACGATTCAGTTGCTTAGATTTTCTTAAACTTTTGTCTTCTCGAACATATACCAAATCCACACTTTTTTTTTTTTTTTTTTTTATACTTTTCATATTTTTATATTGGATATTATTACTTTTTGTCTTTTTTTTATTTTGTATTTCTATCGTTCCGATAGTCGTATAGTCGATTCAACCAAACCGTTTTCTTTTTCTTCGTGTTCTTCCCTAATGTTCTTTATATTCGAATCTTTATTCAGAGTTTCACCGCATTCACCACCATAGCACGTTTCTACTTCCGACATGTTCGAGCATAAGACTTTCTTCTTGGCTATTTAAAGATTATATTTTCATACACAAAGAAGTTCTCTTTTAAAAAGCATTGGTAATTGGAAACAATGTTACCGGTAGTTTGTTGAAATCTAAGGGGCTTACTCTGAATCGTTTCATGTAGCATGTTCATCGCCATTTCTAAAGGAGTATAACCATAGGTAAAATCAGACGTTGCTTTTTGGTAACGGTTAACGTTATCCTGCTTTCTAGTAGAACAGGAGTTCGGCATTGGTTCGCAACAACCGCCACCGCAGCAACTTTGCCTCCAAGAGCAGCATCCCTTTGGAGAAGAAGAAGGGCTATCACAGCTGCTGATCTTTCTGCAAAAACCGATTTTCCAAGGATACGTAAAAGATTATTATGACTATGCAACCCTTTAACAATAAGATATTTCTTTTTTCTATATCTACATTTATATATTTTTAGATTTTAATTATTTCTGTTTAATCTGATGTTTTTTTTTTTTTTACTTTTATCAATAATCTAAATATTTTTATTTCCTTTATTTTTTTTTTACCTCGCATCATCGATTCCTCGAGGCGATAATTCTTGCGTCGGTTTCATCGTACAATATTAAAAATTTTTAAACAAACATAGAAATAGAAAAATCGTTTTGCTTCTTTCTAATCTTAGTTGCAATAATTACACATTATGCCAAATAGAAAATTTGTCAATTGATTTAAGTCGAAAGAATAATTTGTTAATAGATGTTAAAAGGTTATACTTGTTTTCTTATTACATTTCGATTCGATATCTCGAAAGAAAGATGAAATAAAATTGAGATCAAAGGAAAAACAAAAGATCTTAATCTTAAATGCTGATCGATAAATTTTGTAATAGTTATTAAATTTGGTTTATTAACGTTCATAAATAAAATAATCAAACACGAATCTATTAATTAAATAATCGAATTGATCCAATTTCACCAAAGCATCGTTTATATTTATTTTATAATCAGCATTACAGAATTATAGTATTTGACTTAAAAAAAGGGTATGGTATTTCAACGTGATTAATTATTATGGCCGCAGCAACTAGGACCTTCTTTCCGAGTTTTGTTAGGCTTATCGTTTTTCTCTTTGCAACAGCCTGACATACAGCAACCACCGGCAGCTTCTCTTGCTCTAAAGAAAATAATAAATCAACGATGCAAAATATATGTGAAAGGAAATGCTTTTGAAAATACTATATACATATATACATATATATTGACAATTAATTTTAATGGGGGGGGGAAAATAAATGGAGATAAAACAAAACAAAACAATATAAAAAACCCCATATGACCGCACACCACGCATTACCATTATATTCTAGATTCTTCTCTCGTGGGTGTCAGTTCTTTTAGAGAACACGGTCGATCTCGAAAAGTGAAAGAATTAAATTGGAATTTCTGGTCCCTCCGAGCAAGGAATGTCAGCAGCAACCACTACGTTCCTTCGTACCGGCGCAACATTTGGCACCGCAGCATCCACTTTCCGTCTTTCGTTCTCTGCGCATACATTCGATCGATTTATCTAACTGATCGCATTTTCTCGTTCAATGGTCAGATAGCAACCAAAAAAAATGAAAGAAACACAGAATCAAAGCGTAGTTTGAATCGATATGTTGAAAATACCAACGACAAAGACGACGGCGGCCATATTGGGGATAAAGAAAATCACAACACAAATAAAAACAAAAAAAATAAACGAATCAAATAGTCGAGAAAAGAAGGATGTTGCTGCTAATGGTAATAGTTGAATTTACTACGAAGAAAAAAAAAAACTCCCCCTTTCTCTCTTTTTTTCTTTCTCAATTTATCTCCCTAACATAAGTCGGTTCTCGAATCGGAAAAGGAAATTGATGGAGTTCGTACTTTCGGCTACAGCAACCACCAAGTTCTTCCTTTTTGGTCTCCTCCTTCTTCTCGGCACTACGAAACAACAAATGTTGTCATGCTTGTTTGCTTCAAATGATATATTTTTTGACATTTCGCAATAAATTATTTTATAATTTTTTAATGGGGGGTATAGGGCGGTAAATAATTTAACCGTACGAGAAATATAAATAAGAACTTACTGTTCACATTTGCACGTCACTTGGCCGGCGTATCCTTTCTGACTGGTTACTTTTCTGCACGATATAAGAGAAATACGTGATAACGTTGAAATAGATCTGTTTGTACGTGAACGTTCAGGGGATTTTCACAAATTCGCATTATACTCACGCGCAATGGTCGCACATATTGACGCTATTTACTTTTAGATGAACGTATTATTTGTTATCGAGAAAATCTTGAGAAAATAGTTTCGTCTTCTTTTTACGATGAATTTTTCTTCGATGCTTCGATGTAGAAAAAAATTGATGAGAAAAATAATTTTGATGGGTCTGCCGAAAGATGAGGAATGATAAATGAATGAGATACGACTCGGTCGCGTCGATGGAAACAAACGAATTAGTAATGTTTCTTGATTTTCTCTTTTTTTTTTTATGACTTTAGCGACAGATATGGATAAAATATAAACTACAAGCGTGATAAGCGAACTTCAACGTCGTGAAGGTGTATGCAATTGACAGGAATGAAGATGCTTTTTCCTGCAGCCAGAGTAGGTACTTTAAATTTGAACCACGTACTTCTGTAACCATAAATGACATATAGCGAGTGTTCGTTCAATATGCAACTTACAATTAGTTTACTTTTCTTGCTGTCTTGAGTAATCATTTCGTTCTTATCATAGATGAAAATGTTATTATGCATTGGGCGACTCGTATATAAGTTTAATATTATCGAATCATAGTATACAGTATTGAACATAGATTATGCCTTGTTAAAATAAATGTAAAAATAATAAAAAATATATATTTTTTAAATTTAATCTCTAGTATGAAAAGAAAGAAAGAGAGAGAGAGAGAGAGAGAGAGAGCTTTCTATGTTTACTCGTTGAAATAGAAAATAATACTTGCTCGATAAGTTCTGATAAAATCTTACGGGGGTTCGTTTATCGAAACGACGTTGGCATAAATCCTTTTTAAAGTCTTTTTCGAATAGGTAGTATCTATCAATATAAGAATAAGAAAGATAGGAAGAAAGGTAGGAAGGAAGAGGAAGCTTAGAAGAGGACAAAGGGATTGGCGCGGACGCGTGGGGGTGTGCGCGGGTGCGCGCGGGCGCGTTTACATAGATGGGAAGGAAAGTGGAAAGAGGACGCAAGCGCAAATCAGACGCAAACACGAAGCTTTGGAGTCACGCGGCGGCTGCAGTCGGTCCTCTCAAACCGCGAAATACATTCCGGCTCCCTCGAGGAAGAAATATCCTGGGGTGGGTCAATTCGCGTTTTCGGGTCGTCTCGTTTACGTGTTTCGCGATCGGTTTTCTGCATATTTTATAAATTTTTTTCTTGCTTTCCTTTTTTTTTTGCTTCTTTTATAACTTTTCCAACAAATTTCTATACCAATTACCCCCTTTTTGTTCTTTTCTTTTTCTTTATCTTTATCTTTTTTTCTTATAATCATGTTAACGTGTGACGTTACGTGTATTTGATGAATATTTAACTAAGGACACACGTGTTACGCGAATTATTGATAAGAATAATATCTTTCCAAGTGTTTAATTTTGTTCTTGTTGTTGAACGAATTGAAAAGAGCACCAATTTTCTACGCGATGTTACGATCAACTTATCCCGATCGAAATAATCCTGTTAACGAGAAATGGTTTTCGCGTATTTTCGTCATTACGTTAGAGCATCATCGTGTTTGCTCTCCTCGGATCATTGAATATGATGACATTGCAATAATTGTTAACGCGAACTCGCGTGTAATATGATTTGTGCGAAGCGTTGATAGTTAGATAGATGATAGATAGATATAGGTAGAAACACGTGGAATAGTTTATACGGAAAGTAAACAAGAGAGAGAGAGAGAGAGAGAGAGAGATTTTAAAGGAAGGGATGCAAGTTGTCGAAAACGAAATTGTCAAATTTCTTTACTGATTTGCGTTTTTTTTTTCTTTTTGTTTGGTTATGCGGATAATTTTCGGTAACGATTTGATCATCGACAAAAGAACAAATAAAAGAAAAAGAACAATCAATTGGATCCAGTTAATGGAAAATGAAAGTTGCTTGATATTTTCGCGGAAAGTTAAAAGTCCGGACGTCCTCTTTACAAGTCGGAAATAAGGGGGTCTGTCAGTTTATCGCTCGTAAAGCGCGGTTAGAGATTATTTTTATAGTCATGGCGTGAACGTGCATCGAATGATCCAAGTATACGACGAAAATTATTTTGAAATTTTTCTTTCTTTTCTTTTTTTTTCTTTTTTCTTTTCTTTTTTTTCTTTTCCCATCCTTGTAATATACAACTGTCATAACGTTTTTGGTTTCTTTTCTTTTCAAACGACTCTCATTTACCGTCGGTTCTTTCATTAATTATAATAAAATGGCCGAATGGCACATCACGATTCCAACTTTGAGTTCACCCTTTAAATATATTCCTCGTTCTTTACTTGCGTACCCTTTTCTCTTCCTATCTAGTTAAATCACATGCATAGTATATTATTATATATACGCGTATATGAATATTATAATATATTTATATAATAATATCGATCAAAAAGAACCCTTTTTTTTTTTTTTTTTTTTTCTTCCAAAAAACAAAAATAGATCGTATTTTCTTTTGAAAAGAAACTTTAATTCGATTTTTCTTAAACTTCCAAATATATATACGGATACATTCGTTCCTCTACAGATGAAACATATTATCAAATTTTTGAACAAATTTCAAGAACGAAAGGAAGAAAGGATTTTTCGTGTCCGACTTAACGGTGCATCGTGCTTCTCTGTGTTGTTCAGGGAGAGGATCCGACTTTACATCGGGCAAGTGTAAGGAGGAATAAAAAGGGTGAAAAAAAAAAACGAGGAAGAAGAAAAAGAAGAAGCGGCGAAGGAGAAGGGGGAGGTGGAGGTGGCGGAGGAGGAGGAGGAGGAGGAAGAGGAGGTGGAGGAGGAGGAATAGGAAGTGAAGAAAAATAGATTAGAAAACGCGAACAGAAATTAGGAATTCGATCGATTTTTATTCGGTTCGCATTGCAATTTTGTTGTCTAGAAGAATTTCAAAATACTTGAGATTTCACTCACGTATTTCTATGAAAACATATATATGTATACATATAATATAACTATAAAATATGTAGATGTATTGTGTTCGTAATCTATTTATATAAATTATATCAAATTTGCATCGAGATTTCTCGCATACAAAGAGGGATATCCAAAATTGAATTTAACGTTTATCTCGGTTTTTTTTTTTCTTCTTTCATTTTATTTTTATTACGGATCATATATATTTCTTTAGAATGTAATCGTTATCACGAGGGGAAAATACGCTCACACAGAAGTAGATCTACGTGTTAATTAAGATAATTCAAGATAGGAAAATGCGCTTGCGTCCATTCCTAAGGAGAAAAAATATCTGTTACTCTTCTTAATCCGAAATTTATTCGGTGCGGAACAATTAAATCGTACGGTATTATCTTCTCGTTTAATCGTGCATCTCTAATTAAGCATTTAAGCACGCATACACCCAATATCCACATATACACGCATACAAACATGTACCGCATATACTCGTTGAAAAGGGAAAATACGTTTGCTAGAAATTCCGAAAATTTGTCAATCGATCTTCTAATATCGTCATCCTCGACAACATTTTTTGGCCTTCGACGCAACGATTTCGACTAATTTCGGTGAGTTTGTTCTTTTCTTTTAATTTCTTTCTTTTTTTTTTTTTATCGTTATACTTTTTCATATCGCTCGTTGTTTTCTTTTTTTTTTTTTTTTTTTTTTCTATACTCGCGATCTCTCCTTTCGTTTAATTTATTACGATTCGTGTTAATTAAAACGAATCAACGAAGACACGACGCGTTAATGAAAATAAAATTATTGACATTTACAAGATATCGAAGAAACATTTTTTGATATTTCGTATAGAGAGAGATATCTTCTAGAAATAATTTGTCTACCCATAACATATCTATAGTAGTTATGTTTGGATCGTATTTCGTTCTTCTTTGATATGCAGAAATAAAAAAATGCTTCGCATTTGATTCGTCCTATTATAATTTAGTTAGAAGTAAAAGCCATTTGAACGAATAGGTTTCTATGAAAATAATTTTTTAATAGAGTGTTTGTTTTAAAGTCGCTCGCATCTTCTCTTACCCCCTTCCCCTCCCTCCCTCCCTCCCACCCCCGTATACCCTTTTCTTCCGATATCGTTTGCCATATACACACATATGTATGCATATAGTATCTATAGGAAGGTTGCTATAATATAAGCTGCTTCATCGATGACTTTGACCCACTAACGCTTTAAAACTTGCAATTCATTTACAATTTATTTATAAAATTAGAAATATATTGTCTTATCGATTCGTCAGATAAATAGGTTCCTTTTCAAATATACTTTTATATCGATTGTCATCCTTTAAACCATTGAATTTATTTGTAAAGAAATATTGAGAAAATAAAAAAAAAAAAACTATACGCAATTTAGATATAAATAATATCGGAATTCTTCATCGAATTTTTAGTATTTTTTATTGAACGCGCAGCAGTATTGATTATTTGGATATAAAATATTTACAAATTCCGTTATTACTTATTGACTTATGCCAGTTAATACTATGAAAGTTATTTTGCGATAATTAATTGAATTAGCTTAAACAAATAAATTGTTCGCGTGAAAAAGTAATTACGAAGTGTTAGAAGAGGAAAATAGCGTTGTCATGCCAGCGATGATTTCATAGTGCAAAGGTTTCAAATATTCTTCGAAGATTGATATTTTGGAATATCCTTGAAACCCCCAGAATGTTCCAGATTTCTCGCTGCAGGATCGTTCGAGCAAGTAGTATTGGTGGAGGGGTATAAAACCAAGTGTATTTTCGTGGTTCCATTAGAGAAAAGATCAGTGAGAGATATCGTGGGACTCGCGCCAATCAGGATAAAAGAGAGCGTTAAGAGTAGGTGTCGTTTTTCTTACTTTTCTTTTCTTTTCTTTTTAGTTTTATCTAAAATTTGACCGTATGACTCTGATGTTAAACGTAGAGACACTTCTTCTGCTACTTACATCGGATAACTTATGTTAGTTTTAGTCACGCCGAATAATTCACATTAAAGCTTAGGTCAAATTCCTCCATTTTTCTTCATTTTCGGTACATACAATCTGATGTATATGTGAAAGCTAGAAAGTCTGTTTATGACGATGAAAAGGGATGGGTAGCATCGATGAGCCTGGGTAAGCGAGAGCACTGCTGACCGGGGATTACCAAGACTCGGATTATGGGGATGATCGAAAGGACTCCAACGAACAAGGGGGAATGGGTGGGCTTTTGGTCTCGGTGAACGGTACGATAAGCTTCCTCGGTCATATTCTATTCAATCGAAGCAAGTTAATTCGTCTTTTCTTAAGTAAATCCTCTCCCCTTTCTTTTTAAGATCTAACGAGAGGAAGAGAATTGATCAGACCGATCGATTTAATGCTCCAAAATAATGAACAAAAGGAATACCTTTTGGAAAACTGTCAAATGTTATTCTTTGTCAAAGTTTGACTTTATGAATATTCGATTTGCCATTTAATTTTGATTTCTTTCGATATTTTATATTTTTTTTTTTTTTTTTTTTTTATACAGGATCATTATAATATCTATCTCATTATTATATTAATATTTAACAAAAGGGTCGAGAGAAAAGCTCGAAAAACGAAACACGTTTGAGAGATTGACGAGTACGTTTTTAGAGAGAGAGAGATTCTTCGCTATTTAAAAATCAATAAAATCTACGTAGTATACTCGACGAGTCAGAGCGTTATTAAAACTCACGAACATTTTACGTTCGTACAAATCGATTTCTATGAAAAATAAATTTTGTATAGAAAGCAAGAGGATATTTTTCGTGATAAGAATCCGATTTCAAAAGTTCGAAATAGAGTCGTCGATTGAGGTTTTCAATTTTGATCGAGAAATAGAGGGAAAGAAATATGTAATGAGAATAGTTCAAATTCTTCTAATTAAAATATTTCTTATTTATCGTATTTATTATTTGTTCATATATTCGATTAATAAATTATTTTAAATAATGTATCTCGCGTTAATATCATTCAACTGATTGATAAACATTTGGCAAAAGTTTTCTTTTTAAATTTTCCGTGACTTGAAAATATACGAGGAAATTGTAAGGAAAGGGTGTTTTCACGATGATCTACCGAAATTTCAATCTAAATGAACGAAGAAAGCGATTTCCCGCGTTGCGAACAGAATTGGAAGGCGATGGAGATCGATTTTAAAGGGAATCACGCTAGGAACTTGGTTTGAAAGAAAAAGTCGAGTGGCAGGGATGATTTAAATCCTTCTTCGTGGCACGAACGTAAGCACGAGAAACGTCTTCCAGCTTTACCTCCCTATCCCATTTACCTCACTTCATTTCTTCCAAGATCGACGTTTCTTCGTATTTGAAATGCCGCCTCATTCCGCGTTTACTTATGCTCGAACTATATCGATCATTTTAATTTTTATTATCTTTTTTTCTTTTATTCATATAATATATTTCATCTTTAAATGACGTTCAGTCCTGAATGCGTAATTGCTCGTTGAAAAATCTTCAAGGTACGTGGCTAATTATTCATAGATTTCTATCAAAAGAACGATTAGTGTACTATACATATATTTTCTTATATGGTGGTACTTGCTAAAACCATTGACCGAAATCCTTGGTTACTTTGAAATCAAAAGTTCGAACTTTCCTTCCTTACTTATTAACGTCCATAAAACGAGTAAAATATAGGGGCACGTATTACGTGTTAGAGTTATGGCGAACAGGTACCACGCGTCTACCGTAAAGCTTTTTTTACAACACGCCTAGTCCTTCTAATATAGCACAAACTACGGATATAAACTTTTCGATGATGACAAATAACATGCGACATGGTGCAATGACAGTTATTAAAAACTATATCCAATTTTGATCGTTAGTAGAAAGATAAGAAAACATTTTTCTCTGTCGATTGAAAGAAATGATATGACTCAAAAAAAATCAAGCATAATCATTCATTCGTATTCGGTATTCGATCTCATAATTAACGTTTATTACTATAAATCGATCGTTGGACAAACGAAACGTTTCTCTCATTGATCCTGTTTTTCGATTGTAAAAGAAAATACTTTTAAAAAGAACTCGTAAATGTTGAATAAAAGCATATAAATGGATTATGGGAGGAGGAGGATGAGAACGACGTGTTTGAAACTAGTATTTATTTCTCGAAAATTGAACGTCAATTCTTGACATATATATATATTTTTTTGCAAATATTAAGAAGAATAGCATCTGGAATAACGTATCGTATCGACTTCTCCTCTGTTATCTATGAAATAATTATATCGATAAAATCGAACGGTTTGGAAAATCCCTTTGACTGTGAAATTGACTCTCCCTCTCCCTCTTTCCTTTTCCCCTTCTTTCTTTCTTTCGTTTCCTTTACCTTTGGCTTTGTTCTTTTGTACCTTTCTACTTTGTACTTTTTTTTTTGTTTTATATCTGAAAGCCAAGTATCGAGCTACTTAGTAAGTATTCTGAAATTATATTAAATTTCTCGACTTTTTAATCGAGATGGTAATAAAACTGTAATTCCATAAGAAATCGTATATCTGATATGAGAATCGAGTTTAAAACTATGTAGATGAAGAAAGGTCAACGTTCGAACACTTGGTTAGTTGGTTGGTTGGTTGGCGTGTGCGTTAGTATTGCCGGAGTTTCAAGCAAATCTTTCATAGATTCTTGCAAATAAAATACCAGTTGGTTGAGTAGTAACCCGGTTAAATATCCATCACGCCTAATCACTTTGCAGTCCCTTTCTTTTTATTTTTATTTAAGTTCTATTTCTTCGTAGTTAGATCAAATCGTAGTTGCAGGAGGCACGAACAAGGCCAGCCAGCCAGCCAGCCAGTCAGCAGAGTCGTTTTCCTTAGAAAAATACAAATCACGCTTTTATAACTTTATCAATTCTTTCATGCATAAGTATGTACCCTGTTCATATATGATATTATTTCTCTATCATATATACATATATATATATATTTTTTTTTTTGTACATTTCTTTCACGCGTTTAAAAAAAGATTTGTCGATCAATCTAACGAAGAATACGGATGATCTAACTAAAACTTACCCTTTTTTCGTTCGTAAAATAAAAACCATTTTTTACGATAGTCTCGATGAACTACAAAACGGTTAGATGTTAAACGTGCGACGACTTCCGCCGTTTGCTCGACACCAATCAGGTTCAATCTTTCAATTTGTCCATTCGGTAATCGACCTCCTCGGTGTACGAGGTCCAGGCTACGAACAGTTTCACGATCGATATATAACGGTTATGTTCTCGTCAAATTCAGTATATTTTTTCTCTTTCTCTTTTTTTTTTTTATATTTTCTTTTTATTTTATTCGTTTTCGTATTTTCCATTTGTGGATGAAAAGATAGAATAGTTTAATCAAGATTTGAAAACTATTTTTCATTCCACTCCTAAAACTCAGTGATTTATTGTTCGATCTGTCAGATTCTATTCATCATTCTAAGATATTTTAAAGGAGAATCTCGTGTTTACGAGTAATATCTGCAAAGATAAGTGAAATTAATTGACACGTTTCTATTACTCGAGAAAGAAAATGATTTGCTCAATATTAAGCAAAAGTTATCGGATTCGTAGAGAGGTATCAAATATTTTTCTTACTGTTCTAACGAGTTTCCCTTTTAAAATTGCTCTTATTAATTTTGTATACATCTACCAATCTATAATCTCATCTAACTTGTTTCGTCAAGAATAGGAATAGAGGGTGAATACATTTCAAATATACATATTCAAATATACATATATTACATTCGGATCTCGGCCATCGCGTTAAAAAAGAAAATAATTCTTATTTAAGTAATTGCGCTTTTTTTTTTTTGCGAAAAATGAAAAAAAAAAATTGTTGAAAAATGTTTTATATCATTAAAAAATAATACGTTTCTTTTTCTTTTTTTTTATTTTCATTTGAAAAGTCGTACGTTTGATTATTATTTGTAGCTTAAAATACGTTAAGGAAACATTTATCAAAGTAATAATTAATGTTCGCTTTTATATAATTAATTGCGTAGACAATTTCAAGTTTATAAATAGACGAAGACGCGTGTATTATATTTTATCGAATAGAAGAAAATCACGACAAGCTTATACGCGGATTTATGCATTTATTTGTTTGTAATCTTTCGTAGATTGAATGAGAGAGAAAAGCAAGCGCGCCTAGCAGCGAGTTAAATTAATTTTATTGAAAGGAAGACACGAAAGCTCGAAAAGCGGCATTCCAAAGCATCCGTCAGGAAAGTCATTATACGTTTTAGAGAGTAAGAACTTTATACGGTTTGTTTCACTTTTCAACGCTTTCTCGGGCCTTTTGCTGTGATGCTTTTCTACTATTCTCTTTCCTTTTTCGTCCTAGTTAGTAGCGTCGTCTCTAAGTCTCGGCATAATCCAAACGTTGCCATCCACTGTCATATCCGAAAAGGGTAGTCGCCGAGGGACGCGATAAGCGGATTACGCGATCTTCAAGGGGATCTGTCCTCCACGAAGAATACTTTTCTACCGACTGATAACGCATAACCTCGTTCGCATTTGTTTATTCCTCCAAAAAAGAAAAAAAAAAAAAAGGTAAAGAAAGAGAAAAGGATGTTCTACTTTGCGGTATTATTACTTACAACGAGTGACCCTTAAAATCCTAAGCCTTTACGTTTACCAGATTTTTCATTGAAAATTATTCATACGATATATGTTTAAAATGAAGAAAATTTTAAAAAAGTATTATCATACGCGTTAGTATGTCACTATAATATTTCGCTATTTACTCGATATAAGTACGTTGTATCTTTAAGTAGAAAGATTTTTTTGTAAGTATATCAAATGCACGTCATTTTCATCATGTAATTTTTATGTTGCGATGAATGATATAAAAAAAAAAAGGAATGAAACAAAATTACTAATAATTCTCATACAAGAAGGTCGTATATTACGGGATGGTTCTTTTTGGTTGAATTTAACATAGACATTCGCTTACATTAAATAGTATACGCGTTTCGTGTTACACGAGTCGTTTAGATTATATAAATATAAGCTGCTGTGTGTATGCATTGACGTTTGTATAAAAAAAATGTTAAAAGATTTATTATGAAAATTAGGAAATAAATGTCTCGGAGATGAGATAGTTAAATATAATATTTATATTATCTTTTATTCGTATCACACGAGCGTACACGCATGAGACAATTTTCCTCATTTTATTTAATAAAATGTCTTTTGTAAATTGTAATATTTTCATTTGTTTTCTTTATATTTTTTTCTCTTATTTTTGCCTCATTTAAATTTACGTTCTTGTTATAAGAACGAGTGTTCAACGAACTTCGTTACAATTTTTATGAATTCAGGTTACTTCTTAATTATTTCATATGCTGATAATATCGAAATTTTGTTCACCGTATACCGATGAAAAAAGAAAAAAAAGAAAATAATTTCAAATACGTTGCATTTTTCCAAAAAGATATATAATGAAGTTGGGAAACTTTGAATTTTTTAATTAACGTAAATTTTCCGATTAATGCATCAAGTTTAATGCTAATTCGTACGAACTTGTCTCTTATAAATTTTTCCTTTTATTAAAAGGAAAACGTGTGCAAACGTACGATTTGTTCGCGTTTGTGCAAGCTTGCAAGTTTGGCAAATATTGACAGTACATTTCATGTGCAGCAACGTGCAAGAGATTTTTTTATCGATTGAATTTGTTCCTGATTTTAGATAACACGCATTATTTTTGTTCTTCATATTTCTAAACAGCCACGCGTCCTCTCAAATTATAATACTTTTTTGTAATAGGAAAATTGTCTTTTAGTTAGTTCTTTGATTGTAAATGGTTTTTATTGGCTTATTTTTATTTTCCTAGCTTTCGCTAGTACCTTTCTTCTTCGACTTGTAGTAAAACGACGATCGAGCGGTAATAAAAGTACCGTCGTCGTTATGATCCTAGTCGTCTATTTGAAACGTTAAAATTATGCTAAAATGAGAAAGTATCCGATAACGCGTAATCGTCGTCTCTATCTAGCCTGGTACAAAAAGCTATTCGAAAAGTAGGAAAAGTATTGTTCGTAGAAACAATTTCACAAAAGCTTTTCCGTTTTTGTTCGAAAGAGAGAGAGAGAGAGCGAAATAGAGAGAAAGAAATAGAAAAAGAATATATCAAACGTTAACGTCAAAACGACACAGGGGGATGGAACGATTCCAAAAGTACGGTGAAATTCGAACGGGGTAGAATTTGCGTAAATGGAAATAATAATTTATGCGAATACTAGAGAATTAAAGGGTTGCACATATGCCACGCGAATTTCACCAAGATCGAAATATGATTTTGCTCGTAGGAAGAAAAAACCTTTTGAATTTATCATATCGTTTATTCGTGAAACGCGTCTTATATGCTTATTCTCCTATATACATATTTTTGTTGAATTCGTGTCATATGTCATGTTTGCATGACTGAAATGAAAGAAAAAAAAACCATTGAAAGAAACAGAATAAGAAAAGTTGTCAATTGGCAGGCAAGCCTCTATTCATGGTTGTCCTTGACGTGTCCGAAACTCTTTGAAATCTCAAGGGTTCGATTTTGGTTAGGTAGGATGTATTCTGACGAGTTTGGCTCCTTCTCTTCGAACTTTCAAGGATATGGTCTCGTGAGAGAAATGGGAACGAAAGTTCAAAGACTGGATTCCGTCGTTCTTTTATTCGCAATATTATTTATTACTACAATTTTACTCTTTTTCTTTGTCAGTTTTTAAAAAACTATTCCAACTCGAATACGACGTTGGTGTAAGGAGAAATGGTCGAATACGATCATTTCGGGAAGTTTTAATGTTACCCAATCGAACATTTTTGTTGTTGTTATATTATCATTCCCATGGAAAAAGGAACAAAAATGTGGCCTGCAATTAACATATTAAAAGATCCTAATTATATTTTTTGTAATCGTTCTTTCTATTTTTGTTATCGATCTTGAGTCACCGTCGTATAAAAGTTCAATGATGGCATGTCGGTCAAACGTAGGGGCTACTCTCGCTTATGAATAAGGAGATAAAGAAGAAGAAGAAGAAGAAGAAGAAGAAGGGTCGAAGGGTCGCCGACAATGAC
This sequence comes from Polistes canadensis, assembly GCF_001313835.1. Lineage (NCBI taxonomy): Eukaryota > Metazoa > Arthropoda > Insecta > Hymenoptera > Vespidae > Polistes > Polistes canadensis. Next base: position 379,608 of record NW_014569655.1, read on the forward strand.
TATTATGACGATACCGATAATGAAGAATAAAGATCTCGCAAATAACACTGTTGTCTTTGTCCTTGCATCCAAAGCCACTGGTTATAACGACTATAAATAAAACTCGGTGTTCTCGGGCGTTCGAGGCCATCCTTTCGTCGTAAGAGTCAAAAGTTTAAACGGTGCTCGCGTTTTCACGCGATAGTTATAACAAAACACGAAACGGGATCAAATTGTCGTGTCGTAGAGAATAAATAAAAGAGGAAGAGAATAAAGTTAGGGAGAGAAAACGCGGCGGCATTATAATGAAATTACAGTTTCGAATAATAGCTTTTCAAATAAAGCACGATACTACTGCACACCACCAGAATTTCTCTATTTCATTCTCTATTTTCAAGGTAATCATTTTTGATTGCCAATCCTTCTTCTATTGCGATCGACAATTATTCGTCCTTTTTTAACCACAAATTTGCACTCTATATTTCGCCCTTACGAAAGGTTATTTTATTTTTTTGCATTCGACCAAGTGCCTGACGACTAGGACGAGAAAAGTGGTGGTGGTGGTGGTAGTGGTGGTGGCACACAAAGTAGGTATCGATTACACCGTTAACTCAACAACACTATTTTTATCCTCAGCCTTTTTCGCCATATACGATAAAACTCGATATTGTTCTTATTCTTTTTTTTTTCCTCCCTCTTATTCCTTTCGTTTAATTGTTAACTGAATCTACGAGAGAGAGAGAGAGATCATTGGCCACTTAAAACACACATACTTGTTAGAATATTTGTTAGATAGTTTTGAGCGTCTTGAATTTTCTTTCTTAAAAGATACACATGCAGGTGATATTGAAGGGTATTGAAGAAATAGTCGAATAATGGAAATGGAAAGAAGAATATTATTCAGGCAATAGTAAGAGGGCGGAAAGAATGATGCGACGGCCAAGTTCGTACCACGGGAGTAGGGTGAAATAATTGCTAGAGAAAGAAAGAGAGAGAGAGAGAGAGAGAGAGAATTGGCTGACTTCCAAATGATTTTCGAACGAACGAACTATCGCCACGAATTGTAATTCGTGAAAGATCTTGGAACTCGTTTCTATTCACCGTTGTTACCGGTAGTTATTACGAATTATTCTTTAATCTCCGCTAAAATACCTTTCAGGACATTTATTGGCAATAGTAATTAGTTCGACAAAGGGTTTAGGGTCTACGTGCACAGTTATTTAATCGTGTTTTATGTGTAGATGTGTATCGATAGATAAGACAAAAGTTTTAATAATATTCTTTACCTTCCTATTTATGAAAAAGTTCACTTCTTTTGTAACAATTCTTCCAATAACTCGTTTCAATTGCTTTTCTCTCTCTCTTAGGAGACAAATAAGAATCCCTTCTTTTCAAATAGAACGCTTAAGGTGCACTATTTCTTTTCGATATGCAACGACCCAAGAAACGTTTCGACAATGGAATCGAATAATCGCAGGAGCCGAGGGGAATTGATACGAATTTCAATACGTTTCGCGATCGAACCTTGCGAAAGCTCGAGATATAGACAAAGCCTTTCTAACGTTTTACAAATTTATGGAAAATTTCAAAATGATATGGGGATAAATATTCAATTTCTTTGATAATATTTTCAAATGTCAATGAAAAATAAAAGTTATTGTACATTTTCTCCATTATAGATCAATTGGATACATAATTATGTGTGTATGTTTTTTCAAATTTAAATATAATATTCGTGATGAAGGAAAGAAAGTTCTCGCGCGAATTAACTTGATTATTAATTAATAAAATTGATGATATCGATTAGAAGTGAGGTATTTCGCAGAAAAAAGCAAAGGGAACGTTGCAAGCGACGTCGTCGAGTTTGCCATCGTCTAACATTGCACCGCAATTTTGTATGCCGCCTCCATTGTCAGGTTGACCTCCCCATTTGTCGGTCCAAGCATTGTATCCACTTTTTGCCAAGGAATCACCTTCTATTGTCACCCAGTCGCCTTCGGTGTAGAGATCATGAATTCCCAATAGGAATTGATTGTTATAAGCTGCACCCTTGATAGGACCGGATCGATTAAATAAATCCAAAAGTAGCTGCAATCAAAAAGAATACGAATAAATGATGGACGATTAAAAGATCTTTTATTCTTTATAATTACTCTTTTCCTAATTGAACGATCTTGAATTCGCGCAAAAACGGTAATCAAAATAAATCCTTGATACTTCTCAAGAAATAAAATGAATTCATTATACTAACATTAGCTTCGGCGATAGAGTTGATAATAGCCAAGTGGCCACCTTCTTCGATGCAAATTTTTCTCGCCTCGTTCCAAACCTTTGCTCTCGTGTGTAATTTGTGCGAACCAATTCCAGGAGAATGATGATAATCGTCTCGCATAATTTTATTCCCAACGAAATTACATTTCCAAGTAGTACCGTGAATTATCGGAGGATAAATGTGGGCCGGAGGATTGTTGTTGATCTCTGTCGAGGATGTTGTTGCATTTTTCGTACACGGACAACACGATTCCGTTTCGTTATCTTTCGAAACGTTTAACGTCGTTGCAATTGTGCTATCCAAAATGTTTCTTTCGTACGGACTCGAATTTGTCAAGAAGACGATAGATAAATTGATACACGTGAAAATTAATAATCTCGACATTGTTATTTAACACTTTTTCGATATAGTAACGTTGAATTTTTCAAACGTATTCGTTTTAAATCCGTAGTAGCATGCTCGTCGGTACGAAGCAACGAAACAACTAAACCATTCCCCTTTTTTTCTCGATACAATATGAGTAGGGGTCAAAAGAATTTGTTCTGGTTTAACGAATGACGACTCCGACCTCGTAAAAGAAATCCGACGCATTGATGATGGGAATGGTCCACAGATGTTGAAAAGATGCGGGTCGACTGATTCGTTTCCCACAGCTCTCTTCTCTCTTTCCTTCTTTTCTCTCTTTTTATCTCTATTTTTCTATTTCTTTCTTTTTCTTTTTTCCTCTCTCTCTCTCTACTTTTTTATTATAAATACATACAACACATAAAGATAAATAAAATAAAACATATATTTATGTTACATTTATAGTAAATATGATGACTCTAATATTTTTCTTGAATGGGAAATGGTGTTCCTGTCAATGATGTTCAAAATGACTTCCTAGACACGTTTCGTTTATGATAATTTAAGAAAAAGAAATGGCTTGTGAGGGTAGACAAGAGAATATAGATAATACTGGTTGCTTGGGTAGCACCTAACCATCGGTGTCGTCAGATTGCACGAGGATATATAGCTTCGGGGTCGAATCTGCTTTGATCAAGTACCGGTAAACATTCGCCTGGGTCACGGGTGAGAGCCCCTACGGTCAGCTCAGTGTTCGATCCTCATGGCATGCTTCGGCATGAATCGGTTTGTTTCGTCTCGTCTCTTCATGAAATCCCTTACACCCTCCAAACCTCCGATGAAACACCTTCTGTTACCGAATACATACTAGCCGTCCCCTATCCTTGACCAATTGCTACTCTATAACTTTACTCAAATATAATATATCTGTTACCGTCAAAGCCTGAAATCAGTCATTGCTAGTAATTCCTCGGCATTACTATGAATGCAAAGAGCCTTCAGAGTCATTAAAATCTATTCACTCTTAATATAAAAAATATTTACAGAAAAACTTTTCAAAGAAATATAAGAGATTGCAATGCTGTAAATTGTACAACTTTGCTATTTCTTTGAAAAGTTTTTCTGTAAATATTTTTTATATTAAGAGTGAATAGATTTTAATGACTCTGAAGGCTTTTTGCATTCATAGTAATGCCGAGGAATTACTAGCAATGATTGATTTCCGGCTTTGACGGTAACATATCGATACGTATAGTATGTTACGAGATATTCCTCGAGCTATTTATTTATATATTTTTCAATTAAGTAATATCGTTTTCGCATGATTTTTCTTTATGAAGTAAGGAGAGTTCGTCGAGACATAATTGTAGTCGATTGTTGTCGGATTTCAAGACTAACAGCGGTGTTATCGCTTGTTCCAGACCGAGAGAGAGAGAGAGAGGTAGAGAGATAGAAAGAGAGATAGAAAAATAAAGAGAAAGAGAGAGAGAGAGTGTGGGAGAGAGAGAGAGAGAGAGTGAGAAAGGGAAGTCACCGATGGAACATAGTATAGTAGAACAAATAACGATCTCTTTGATCCCGTGTCAAAAAGTTAGCTGGCAGGATAGTGTCGAGCATTGTCCATCCTTGATCTTCCAAGGAGAAGGAAGATAAACGATAGCGAAAAGGATTTCAAAGATATCTCGTTAAAGATGAGAAAACGGGCGACGAGATCTTTAAGGGGAGGGAAGAAAGTATGGACGGCGATTCCAACAACCTGACGACGCTCGTAGCCAACCTGACGACGTACCAGGACGAAGGCTAACGGTTCCGGAGGGGAATAAGAAAGAAGTTGCGGATGAACGAAAGATGAACGAGAGCGAGGGTTATCTGCTCGAGTGGGAAGATGAGGCAGAAGCAAGGGAACCTAGCGGCGAATTAAATCGAAGTTTTTACAACGCAAGTCGCGGCAATCGCAGTTACGAAGATTTGTGGGAATTAACGAGCGATCGGGCCGGACTCGCTGTTTTACTTTTTCTATTTTCCGTGGCCACAGTTTTCGGTAACAGCTTGGTAATCCTAGCGGTCATCAGAGAAAGATATCTCCACACGGCGACGAATTATTTCGTAACGTCGTTGGCCTTTGCAGATTGCCTGGTCGGGCTGGTCGTCATGCCGTTCAGTGCGATTTACGAGGTATTAGAAAATCGATGGCTATTCACGACCGATTGGTGCGATGTCTGGCGTTCCCTCGACGTACTCTTCTCGACGGCCTCGATCTTGAACCTCTGTGTGATAAGTTTGGATCGTTATTGGGCCATCACCGATCCCTTTACCTATCCAATGAGGATGACTAGAAAACGTGCCGCGATATTGATCGCGATCGTTTGGATTTGTTCTAGCGCGATATCATTTCCAGCTATTGCTTGGTGGAGAGCCGTCAGGACGGAGGAAGTACCAGAAGACAAGTGTCCGTTCACTGAAAATCTCGGCTATTTGATATTTTCATCGACGATTAGCTTTTATTTACCGCTATTCGTTATGGTCTTTACCTATTATAGGATCTATCGAGCGGCGGTTATACAAACGAGGAGTCTCAAATTGGGAACAAAACAAGTTATGATGGCCTCCGGCGAGCTCGAACTTACTCTTAGGATACATCGTGGTGGTGGTGGTGGTGGTGGTAGTGGTGGTGGAGGTGTTAGCACTAGCGGAGCTAGTACGAACGTAGATCCAAGGCATCTATTTCGTACGGCCTCGAGTACCCCAGAAGATCTTCAAGATCTCGAGGAACCTCTTACCGCTCTTCACAACAATGGATTGACCAGAATACCTTCCACTAGGATCAACAATAAACAACATCTAGGGAAAAACTTTTCGTTGTCGCGCAAACTAGCGAAATTTGCTAAGGAAAAGAAAGCTGCTAAGACTCTTGGCATTGTCATGGGAGTCTTTATCGTTTGCTGGTTACCCTTCTTCGTGGTGAATCTATGGTCGGGTTTCTGCGCCAGGTGTATCTGGCAAGAGGAGATTGTTTCTGCTGCCGTCACGTGGCTTGGCTGGATCAACAGTGGCATGAACCCAGTTATATACGCTTGCTGGAGCAGGGATTTTCGGAGGTAAGTCGATCCTTGCTCAAGGCGAATCCCTTCTTCCCCCCTTTTTGTCCGAATCATCATCATTCCCCTTCTGCCGACGACCTTATTACGCTCTCGGCATTGTCCTTTTTAAGATTATTTCTTTGAAAGCTTCGCGACCCTTCTCGCATAATCGGTTTTTCCTTCTTCTCCTTATTCTCATAGAACGTGGCCACCCCGTACAATTGTGCGTCTTACCTTTTATTACTTTATTTTATCTCTTTTATAAGAGATTACTCTTTAATCATTTGCGGAATACGACTTTGAAAATTTTATCAATTATACCTGTTATCATCTCTCTAACTTTGATATCTGTCATTATTCCGACACTTGGAATAATAATAAGTTACTCGCTCGAAAATTTCATGTATACGCGATTTCAAAAAGCACAGACTAATTATTAATGAATTTTAAAATTATTTTTCTATTTCCACAAATAAAACAGATTTGAAATATTTTAGCGCGAATTTGTAGTTTTATCAAAATATAGGACAAAATTTGAGATATATATACACGTTCCTTCGAAATTCGTATTTATACACTTTCATTCGAAACTAATTTTTATTATCTTATCATTAAATGTTATATATGTAATAGAAGGTAACACGCGAAAATGCTTTCAAGTGGATAAAGTGTACGCGATTAGAGTGTAGATACTTATTAATTACGAGGGTGTCGTGATACGCAAGTCCCTCGAGGGTTCTATTAAACCGTCACTCTCTAAGAGTAACGTTGTAATTTTAGCCTGTTTCTGCTCTTGTACGTACAACCTGCCGATTAATTTTCTTCCAGTAAATAAAGCGGGTAAGCTTTGATACGGCTACTATCAAATCGATATCACGTTTATTTCAACAGGAATTTGAAGCCTCTAATAAGTAATTTATTATCGTAATTATGTTATTTAAGTGATTTTAATTGATTTATTAGCGATTAATATCGTTCAATTGAAAATACCTGAAAAAGATCAAACCGTTTGAAAGATATTTCAATAAGATCTTGGATTATAATTTATTGAGAGAAAGAAAAAAATACAAAGAGAAAAGGGGAAATAAAAAATGGAGCAACAGTCTGGGTCTCGTCGAACATGCCAACAGCTTTTCTCGCTATGGGGAAAAGAAAAGAAACGTCGACTCTTTAATATGGCTTTGTGAAAAATGACGACGTGTCCAACGATAAATAATAGCGATGCCGGTGGTGCTGTTGGCGATAAAAAAAAGAAAAAAGAAAGAAAAAAATTACAGAAGAAATCCCAAAAAAAAAAAAAGAGGCCGCGAAGAAGAGTGACGTGAGAGGGAGGGAGGGTGGTGATATTGTAACGGACGTGGTATTCAACTGCAGACAGATAAATCTACGATCAAAAAGGGAATTTTGGATCATCCTTTGAAACTACTATCATTTTAAAAAACGTGAACGAGAATTAAAGCAGATAATATATTATATGTTTCTTCTTTTCTTCTAACATTTATATATTATGATAGATCGAATTTTTTTTCTCTTTTCTTTTCTTTTTTTTCTTTTTTTTTTCTTTCTCGACTTTTATAAATTTAAGATTAAATTTAACTTAAAAACAACACCGTTCGCGCGTCAAATTATTTTTGAATCATAAATCGATAAATTATATATTCGAAGGGTTATTTATTCGATCTTATGTGAGACTAGATCTCTTGTCGAAAAAAATGTAAATAATTTCTGTCTGCGTCGATTTAAGAAAAAAAAAAAAAAAAAGAAAAAGAAAAAACTTAACACACAAAGTAAATAAATAAACGAGTACTTGGAACGTTCGTTGAAAAAAAAGAAGAAGAGAGGGTAGGAGAGAGAGAGAGAGAGAGAGAGAGAGAGAGAGAGAGAGCATTTGCCAAGACGATAAAGAAAGAAAATCGATTTTTAAAGGTAAAACCCATGATGCATCGTAAGCGAGATCCGTATAAAAGGGCTGGCGTTCTCCGTCTTGCTCGTCGGCCACCTTTTCTTTACTCTACTTGCTATACCACTTTATTTTTCGTATATAGCTCGTGGAATAAAGTTTTTTTTTTGTATTTGTCGACTTTACATACTCGGCTACTTACTTTCCTTGGAGACTTCCGTCAAGATTTAAACGTCAGTCACGAAAAAGGCAAAAAAAAAAAAGAAAAAAAATGGGGGGAAAGAAAAAGAAGAAGAAGAAGAAGAACAGAAAAAAAAGAGAGAAATGGAAGGAATAAAACGTTCCCGATCGAAAGGGGATTCAATATTATCAGATCGACGTCTATTTTGAGAATATATTCGAACGGGAAAATAACGTGAGACGAATGTGGAAGGGTGATTGCCACCCTTGGAACCGACCGCTTCTTTTTTTTTTCTTCTTCTTCTTTTTTATTTTCTTTTTTTTTTTTTTTCCTTTGCATCGAGAAAGAGTCATTCGAGATAAGCCACGTTGTAGGGTTGTTTTTTTTTTACAAGCTTGACAAAAATTTTCTTATAGGTACGTGCAGGACCCCGCACATGTCTCCGTGTGGGTTTATATGTTCTTATCGTTATTTACAACGTGGTAAATCATAAATATGTATGTGTCTGTGTGTGTGTGCATTTGTTAACTTACGAAACTATTTTTCTGAACGACCGACCGCGAAACAACCTCTTTTTATATGTACATATATCAAAATTATATCTCGTTTATTTTTTTGCGATTTAAGGTCCGAAACTTCGTGTCTCACTTTTTTGAGCATTTACGCGTGGGTGCGGGAGCGGGGGGATGGTGAGGTAAAAAAAAAAAAGATAATATAAATAAACGAGAGGGCCAGTTTTCTTTTCTTTTTTTTTTTTTTTAATTTTATTTAATCCTGCGGGGCAAATTTAACCGGAACATTTAGCCATTAGGATGATAAAGAACGAAATAAGATGACTGGCATTGAAAAATGCGATCTGTATACTAACAGTTTGATTTTATGAAGTGAGACGAATATGTCAGATGGCTCCCTGTATATTCTATCAATTTTATCTGAAGCAAGACTTTTGATAAAAAGAAAAAGAAAAAGAAAAATAAAAAGAAGAAAAAAGGGCAGAAAGAAGATGAGGCAACGGTAAATGACGAAGAAAAAAAGAAAAAAGATAAGAAAAGACGTAGAAGAAGAAAAACGTCTAACGTTTACGTTCTTACGTCGATTTAAAGAGGAAAAGAAATAAATAGGCTAATCGATCTTTCATGTCGTGGAAAAAGTTCTATACTAAAAGTTTAATTAAAACAAATTTTGAAGGTAACCGAAATACAAAAAAGAAGAAGAAAAAAAAAAAACAGAAAAATACCGAAAGAAGTAAAAGGAGAATTTTTGTATGGGAACAAAATTCGACGTCTTTTTAAATTTCGAGTTAAATTTTCCGGAATAGTAAAAACTTTGTCAAATGATGTCATGTAATTACCATGCAAGTACTTTACTACAAAGTCACATAATTCACTTAACGGGAAAAAGAGAGAGATGTTTAAAAAAGGTTAACGCTTCTCTTTGAATACACGCATCAGGGAAACATCCAAGTTTTTTGCATGGTGTTTGCAAATGGTTAAAATTTGAGTATTCTATGCACAACCGAATGTGGTTTAATGATTCATTTTTCATATCCGAGCAACATATGCGATCCCTAAAAGATAAAATAATATTTTAGTCTAGCTTGTGCATTTTTAGTTAATGTACTCTGCGAAACTATAATATTTGCGTACCATTTATTTTATTTTTTTTTTTTTTTTTTTTTTTTCAAATAAGAACGTTTCTCTATAATAATTTCATTTTATTCTCTATATAATATATAATAATTTTCTTTCTCTATTTCTCTTCATAGTAATAATGTATACACATTATCCTAATATTACAACACTATAATAAGGTATATAGCGTGATATAATGGTATACTCTTATTATAATAATAATTAAATTCTCTCTGTCTCTCTTTCTCTTTCTCTTTCTCTTTCTTTCTCTCTTAAGTTAAATAAATTCCAATTACGAGATGTGTGCTACGAATAATATATAATAGAATTCATTTTCTTTACGATTCAACGATTTATATAAAAGTTTTCTTTGGTGTGAGAGAAAGAGAGAGAAAGATGTGTATCCATATATAATATATATTGAAGCATTTTATCCGATTGTGGTGTGAACTGGAAGTAACTCATTTCAAGGATTTAGCTAAGCTCCCGCGAGTCCTATACATTTTCAGAATATATACTTAACCTACATATGTATCTAAAGTATTCGAGTCAACGTAATGTGTACTTTCAATTTTGAGGACAGGATCTTATCAAGTATAAAATATTTTTAGTCACGATTACAAGACAGATTTTATTCTCTTGACACGGGAGGGGAGAAAATTTTCGTTGGCCAATCTGTCCCCAGAGTGCTATACAATTTGCTTCAAATTACAAACAAAATACCTTTATGTTTCGCTTAAGTGTTCTGTCATATATTTCAAGCAAATATATTCCATTTTATTACCATAGGTTTTATTACCATAGGTACCATTATTTATGTCATAGAAATGCAATGTTACGAATCGATTATCCTATCCTAAATCTAATTAGATTTCTCTTTTTGTAAACTTCAATTTTTTTTTTCCTATTTATGGAGAACACGAATTTTTATGATTAGAAATTTGTACACCTTTGGAGATAAATGTTAAAATTCGATATTTGTTTTTAAAAATGTATGAAATTTCTTGAAAATGCACCAATCTATCTTGTTTCATTGTTCGAGGTTACTATTCTTGGAAGGCTAATCGATTTTTTTTTTCCTTCTAAAAAAAAACTATAGGACAGAATCGCATTTGAGAAGTTAACAGGACACGCAATCGATAATCGAGTTTCCTGCTTCTAACCTTACTTAACGTATTTTCTCTTTCTTCGTACATAAATAGGAATTAGAATAGTAATTGGAAATAATAAAGTTGTAAGCAAATTTTTCAAATAACGATCTAAGTACACATACGTATACGCAAATCCATACACCTGTGCGAGATGATCCACGATGTAAATGAAAGAAAATAAAAGACTTTTTACAAGTTGTGGATTTGTACCCGTTGACGCGCGCGCGTATCACGAAATCTAGAAATAATTCAGGAAACTGTTGGAAACACGGTTGAAACATCATTTCCATAACATCTGCCACGAGGGTATAATAAACGTTGGGCGTTGTTTATCAGGTTTAGTGGCTATTGTGACGCGACCAAGTTGGAAATGTTAGCATAAAGGACCAACAATAGTTGGTGCCCATACACCCTGATGTGTTTTTGCTTTGTTCGATTCCACCGTCGCGATATTTTATCAATGAAATTTCATTTGTTCAATAACAGGATTACACAAAACGAATGCTCAAAATATACTTAAGTATATCCATCTCTTTTATCGCATTTCTTTATACCACCACCACCACCACCACCACCACTACCTACCATCATCCACATCTTCAAAAAGAAAGCTTTTTTTAAGGATCATTTTTCACACTTCGTACAACGCATTAGTTATTCTATAGCTCCTTTAAATTTCAGACTTTTTTTTTTCTTCTCTCTCTCTCTCTTTTCCTCTGTGTGTTGATCGAAATCGAGAATATAAAAAAGATCTCCCATAGGAGTCGTAGGGAAAAAGTAGAAAGATGTGTGCGTGCGTGCGTGTGTACGTGCGATGGTAGTTGTTGATGTAGTTGTCGATGTAGCGACGGAATCGAAACGCGAACATTTAAATTGCGAAAGGACCCATTTCTCACATTAAGTTTCCCTTTTTAACACGAGCTCGGGGAAAGATGGAGTTAGCCGGATGTTTTATTTCGCTTTTGGTATAGACGCAGGATCCGTGGGAGTTCTCGGAAAATTGATGGTTCGGTAGTGGCTTAGTCGATCGTATCGTCGGTTAACAAGTTGAAAGAAAAAAGAAGAAGAAAAAAATAAGAATAATGGACCGGCCGACTTGTGCCAACTCCATTTTTTCAAGTCCCAGTTAAGTAACTGCGTGTCCAATAAATCCTCCCTGGACTATCAATCACTGTTCAAATTCATAAAACTCCTCTTGGTTATCTTAACAATTATTATCTCCCTTATCTAAACTCGATGTCTTTCCATTCTTTGGGTTTCAATTAGGATTAGGAACATTTGGAATTACTTCGGGGGGAAAAGAAAAAAAAAAGGAGCAAGTGGGTGACAAGCAAGTGTGTTGTTCGGTTGAGTAATTCATTCGAGTTAGCGGTGTCGATATCAACACTCAAGGGATTCTAAGTGTACGTACTCGGTGGCGGTATCGGATATTCCTGCAAATTAAATTAGAGAATAGTTTCCAACTAATTTCGTAGCAAGCACGGCCGAGATTGCTCGTTGAAGAAACTACCAAACGAACCAACGTGTGTACATCATTCGAAACAATCAATTGCTAATTCTAATATTTTACTTTGTACAGTAGAACGAACTATCCTATTACTCTTCTCTCGAACTATGAGTAACTTTAATTTTCGTTCAAAAATAAAACTCTTTCTCTTTCTTTCTTGGCAATTTATCATCGTTTTCTATTCGTTTAGCAAATCATTTTGAAATTTTCGAATTTATCTATCTCTAAATAAATAAAAGAATAAAATATTTTTCGTATAATATTTAATCCGAATGAAATCTTGTTTTTCGGTTTAAACAAAGATAAGACATTTGTATTCTACCATTGTTTTTCTTTCTCCTCGTTCTATCTTCCAACTGGAAATTTGTCGAAATTCGGAGGAGAAACGTTTAATCGTTGCGTAAATATCGACATATCTACTTCGACTTCTCCTAATTTGATTTGTCTTTAGGTACTAGAGGTGGAAAGCTTTGGAAAGCTAAGTAAAGAGGGCCAAAAGCAATGGGGTAAAGCTCTTTGATAAACATCGAATAGAAAAGAAGGAGCGCAAGCTTAGTTGTTCGTTCGACTTTTAATGCGGCAACACCGAATTAATTTCTAATTAAAACTCCTTAGAAGTGCATCCTTCCGTTGTCCTTCTCGTTCCCCTTATCAGAGATTCTATATACCTTTTGAACAAAATGAAAACGTGCTGCAGTACGTATAGGACGGCATTTTAAAACTCGGTCAGCAGTCTTGTTTTGGCTGCGCATCGAATCGTTAATTTCGACCAAAATAAAAAAATAAAAAAAAAAGGAAAAAAAGAATAAAGAATCGGTTAATCGTCGAGAAATGGTTTGGCAATTGAGCAAACTTGATTAATGATTCGAAGTAAAAATTCCAATTACGATTCGCGAATCGAATTGTGTACTTTCGCGAGAGATATTATCTCGTTAATGAATATCGAAAGAAAAATTTCTGCGTAAATGGAAAGAAAAATTTGCAATTTATAATAAAAATTAATTTTTAAGAAAATTATACGCTCGTGGAAATGTGTAAAATGTGTCGAATCCGTTTTGGTTTTTTTAATAAAAAAAAAAAAAAAAAAGAAATCTGTATAAAATTTCTACATATCTCGTGGTAAAAAAGAAAAAAAAAGGTGAAGCAATCCTAAAGCAAACGATATTTTGTAAGGATTAGTTTGTTGACGAAAAGGAAAGGTGATTTATCTAAGGGATTTTGCAGTTGGTGGTTACAAGAGAGCGGCACGAAAGTAAACGCTGTTGTATCGTTTATCGAACGATAGGTGTCGACAAGGAATAGGTATACCATCCCTTAAGCAACAAAACATACACGCGTGTACAGGGAAAGGTGTCGTCCTATGCATGACAAACTCGACTACATATACATGCACGCGTTGCCCTTTATTTTCTAATCTCGTCCTTTGCATCCAATCATGTGTTATCTTTAATAGACTAACTTTGAAACTTTGTTACAAGTATACACAAAATATGTGTGTGCGCGGGTATATTATATTAATTATTATATTGTTATATTAATTAACATCATTATTTGCCATTAATTACGATTAATTATATACGTATAACGTGTTCGTGTAAACGTATTAATACTGTGTGGGAATATCATTTCAGTTGAATCCGATTGAATTGAAATTGAAATTCATTAAAGCGATTATATCGAACTGTACAAACCTCTTTTTCAATAAATGCAACCCATTCGTCCTAGTTTTCGCAAGATATTTCGATAAATGGAAGGGGGAGGGAGAAAAAAAAAGAAAGATATATAAATAAGAATAGGTAATGCAAAGGGTATAATAAATGTAAAGAAGGAGATAGCTCCCCCTCGAACAAGGATGCTTCAGCCTTTCATCCTTTCAATTCGCCAATGGAATTGCTTTCTCTTTGCGGACGAATAGCATGCCGTTATTTTTGGTCTCTTAGAATTGACCTATTTCGTTTTACTATCCCCTTCTGATTATCCTAAAATAGGACAATTAACCTAATTACTCTTTCACACAATTGAAATCCCTACGAATTTGTTGGTAATACTTTTATTAATTCGTGGCAACCGTTTATTGGTTTTATTGTTACTTTTATTATCTATATATTTATTTATGTTAATTATCTAAGTAAGGTAATTATAATTGATCACAAAAAATTATCGTATTTGTTCGGTCATATTATGAAAATCAACAAGGAGGAATATTCGTGGAGAACGAAATATTGGATGAAATCGCTGATTGGAAATCTGCGGTACGTTTTGTTTATGTTTACGCGCGAAGAAACATATCCCCGATGTAGTTTTCCGTTGATTTCGAATGGCCGAAATTAACCAATCGTTTCTCGTTTCCTATCGATCGGTCGGAAGAAAGCATCGTCAATTTGCAAGTATGAGAATCGCTATTGCTCATTGTTCATTTGCAACCAGGGTTGCCACGATAATCGCGTTTATCGTCGAATTTCAGAATCCGTTCGCATAAAACATGCCTTATCAATGGTCATTCAATGGTTATCGCATTAACGCAATCTGACGAATTTTAAAAGCGGAATATAAACCTTTCCATTTCGACGAATAGCGGAAATTAATGATCATTTAAAAGAATTTTGCATCAATATGTAAATAGGATTATGAGGGATGATGTAATATTTCCTTTTCGTTATTTAAATACATTCAAAACCCATTAAACCGTACGTTTTTATCGTTCAAATTAATTAAGTTATTTACTCTTTCAATCGGAGATGACTTCCACTATGGTTATACTATTATATTTGCTTCCTCCGAGTGTTTAAGTTCTTTGAAACGTAACGTCGACGCAGCTTTCAATAGAAATTATTCAGGTTTTCTACCTGTAAACCTCTATTATTCGTTCTACAACTATTCGACTTCGATAAGAATTTCTATTAAGCGAGATCTTCTTCTACGTTTACTAACGAATAATAAATCTGAATACGAACGTATACTAAAATGTATACACGGAAACGGAAAGCGGATCTTATAATGTTTTCGTATTATTATTATTATTATTACTCAGTCTCGATGAAACGGCGATATTGTCTTTTCCTTTTGCATCGTATTTTCAAAATGATGTTAACATAATTAAATGGAACTAACAAACGTACGAAAGAAAAAAAAAGAAAAACAAGAAGGATAGAAAAGTACCCGTTGTCGTGTTGCTAATGGATTCATAAATATTTGTATGGTGTAAAAAAAGAAAAAAGGGCGAGGAGGAGAAGAAAAATCGTGCGAAAAAACTCGAATGAAGATCGATTAAATTGCGGAGAAATATTGAAATTTATCGTTATTGCATCGCGTTTCTTTCTCCACCTTAATATTCTTGTCCATTTTTTAATGGAATCTCATTGCAATCGTCGTACATCGGATGCATCGAAATTACCTACGCGCGTTTATAATATTTATCGTTAGCGATCTCGAGCATGATGATTATCAACAAACGATGTTAACGTAATTATTTCTTTAAAGTCATATTTTTTTTGTTTTCTGTTTTTTTTTTCGCTCAATTATTTTTGTATTTTTTTGCCAAAGTTTTGCAATATTAATATTCGTATCTCTCTCAAAATTCAGATCTCTTTTTTTAAGATACCACACAGCGATTAGTTTTAAAGCGACAAAGTTTGTGTTTACGTGTACGTGTACGTGTATGTGTGTGTCTATCTACGTCTGCTGGCTGCTTTGAAACATTTCCATGTTCGTCGTTCCACTCTAGTCAAATGATGAGAACGAACAGATAAGCTCGTATACGGTCACGGTGGAGCTACATTGATAAGAGAAAGATCGAAAAGATTAGGTTGACATTTATAGATCGAAAGTAACATTTGAGTTACCTGCTAGTATAGACTATTATTCTCTAATGCGATCTTTTTCCTTTTTATTAGATTACCGATTTAATTTGTTGCGGTATAAATATTAGTGAGGTGGGGGGGGGATGGAGCGTGGTGGGTATAGGTAGGTTTTTATAAAGTTCATTATCGTTTAAAAGTGATTGATAATAAAAATAACGGATCGATCATATTACAATTTAAAACTTAAAATTATTCTATTTCGAAGTAGGTATGTCCAAATATTTCTATTACTCGCTATTGTATATATTAATCTATTCTAACTATAATAAAATGTTTACCTTGTTCTAATGAACGTGTCCCTTCTAACGAGTATGCTAGATCTAAGTTAGGTAGATGTCAGTTTGATGTTTCCTCGCTTAACTGACATGGAAATTTCAACTTGTCAAACTTAGAAACAAAATACCTGTTTCCGTAAAAGCCTGAGCATGCGGAAAGGGGGAACAAGGGTGGCCTTGATATGGTAAAGAAAATAAGAAAAAAAATCACACAAGAAAAAGAGAAACAAAAAATAAAAACAAAAAAAATAAAAAAGGAAGAATCGTCACCCTTCATCTTGGCAGGGTTTACGCTATATGTATATAGTAAGTGTATATACCTAGTCTTAGCTTAGCTTGCATAATTTCTCATACATAATGCATCGTTATGCAAGTGCAACGGCAAAGTAGATTCCGATGTATTTTGCATAGAAATCATTCAGTCGAATTTGAAGAAGAAAAAAAAAAAAATCTCCATTTCCTTAACAGGGTAGGACGACGAGCGTAACATGCGATAACGTAGTTTGTCAATACTATTTATAACTTAACATTTAATCGATACGCAAATAACACTTTTTTATTTGTTACATTTCACCTATTTCTGTTTCCTTTTTTTTTTTATTTTTTTTTTTTTTACAATCCCGCTTTCTAATCCGTTCGACGTTGTGTGATTCATAATTATTATTATTATTATTTCTATTATTAATATTATAACAATTGTTATTCGAGTAATGTTACAATTCGCCATACCTTTGTATTTTACAATTACAAGGGTTAGTCTTTCTCTTTGGTCTCAGGTCCGTAAGCACGTAGGTAAATACACACGTAAATACGCGTAATGCATGGTCATGCACTGTGCATCTGTGTACGTGTAGATACGTACGTGGGAAGGAACGCGTGTCACGCAAAGTACTATGAAAGCAAGCTTCTGTGAGATATTCAACACGTTCGTATCATATGCTTTTGCGATCTCACGTACTTCTACGGAGGAAAATGTGTTCAAACCACGTCCTCCGAAATATTATTCTTATTTTTCGAGATAAGGGTAAGAAAGATGATAGGTCGCCGAACTTGATGCGGAAAAAAGCGGAAGGACGATATTTTTCTTTTATCTGTTCGGGGAGAGTTATCCAAATCTCTCAATGTATCCCTCACCCCTGCACCCCACCCCCACCCCCTCCACCATACATTTTATTCTTTTTATTGTCGAATATAAATGACATTTAACAATTTATAGATTATATTTGTTTTTTATATGAACGTAATATATGGATGTTTACGTTTTAAAAGTTTTAAAACGAATAACAACAAAAAATCGGGTAGGTTCGATGAAATTTTTCGATCGTATAAATTGTCAAATCGATATCAACGTGTATCCTTTAAAGTATTTCGGTTAGAGAAAGAGAAAGAAATATGTAAGTGATGTTAGAGAAAGAGAGAGATGCAAGAGTGATGCTCTCGTTTGCTTGTAATATGTGTAAAAAATTGAAAAGAAAAGAGAGAGAGAGAGAGTCAGTGTGCTGCAATCCCACGTGTTATAACCATCACGCTTCACGGATATTTACTCAGGGTAAATGTAAAATCGATATACCCAGGGTCGCTCGATGATGTGCAGAAGGTGAGAAGAACGAGAAAGAGAGAGGGATGTGATACCTCTCGATCCTCGAGGTCGAAAACTGACTGTGGCCTCTCTCTCTCTCTCTCTCTCTCTCTCTCTCTCTCTCTCTCTCTCTC
>NW_014569655.1:398406-408248 GCF_001313835.1 Polistes canadensis
TCGAAATCATTCGAAAAGATAAGTAAATAACGAAAATAAGATAGGAAAACTGATTGAAAGTAAGAAATTGTTGGTTTTTTTTTTTTTTTTCATTCGACAAGCTTATCGAAGGAAGAAGAAGAAGAAGGATCGATTCTCAGGGATCCTTCTTCCTGGAATCCTTCGGGAAAGTTGAAGATCGAAACGAGAAGTTGTAATCGAACGATTCTCGCTTGGGAACAAACTCTAGGAGGTGGTGGTGGTGGTGGTATCGTGGAAAATGAGAAGAAAAGTTACAAACCTTCTCGTTCGTTCGTGATACGAGAAGTAAGAAGAGTAGTACTACCTAACCCACAAAGACGATAAATCCTTGTCGTCCTGATTCTCTCTGTCCCTAATGTCTCTCTCAAAGGTGATAGCAAGGATAACGTTACTCCTACACGCCTCGATAACCTTAATTGTTAACCGCAACGAGAGAGATAGAACGTGTGTAGGCGCGTACATTGTGTTTGATAAATCTAACACGCCTAACTAACACGCTCATCGAACTGACCCCCTTTATAAACGTAACATCTTGTTTTTTTTTTCTTTTTTAATATTTTCATTAATTTACGTTACACAAGTTTCTATATCAAATTATCATATTTTATATCTATGAGATTTTTCATCTTACTTTTACCATGAGATATAAAAATGAGAATGTGGTTATTAATTTATGTAATAATATATTTAGATAACACAAAAGTTATTAGTGTATTTTTGTTGTTGTTGTTATTTTTTTTTTTTTTTTCCCATTTAATTCGACCATTTATCTCTATGTTCTTTTCGTTGAATATATGTCTCGCGAGACTTTTAACGTAAAATAATTTTCTTCAAAATATTTAATGGTAAAATTTGCTGAAATAAATCTGCGTGTTTTCTTTTTGTTTATATATAGCTAGGATCAAAACACGAAGAGAAATTTAAAGGTATCGAGGAAAAAAGATTGGATCGTTCGGTTAGATGGAAAAGATTCCCCTTTAAAATTACCTATCAAGTGTTCTCGAGCGTGATCCAATTAAAAGTTTGTACAAATCGAAACTACGTACTATTACCGAGGAGAAATATAAGTGCATCATACTCTTCGGACGAAGAAATCTTCGTCTTCTTCTTTTCCTTCTTTTTCTTCTCTCAGATTCTCTCAGATTCTCTCAGGTTCTCTCAGGTTCTCTCCTTGCTTGCTTGCTTTTCTCTTCGTCGGATTGTTCCTTCGATTTTCTTTTCTTAAAGAAAACTCAACTCTACTCGTCGTTCGATCGTTTTTCGAGTAAGTAAGTATTTACTTATATCATTTGCCACGTTCGAATGGTTGTTAAATCTTCTTAACTACGATCTCTAATGATCTACTACAGTGGGAGAAAACTTTTTCAACGATCCAACGTCGTGTTACAAATTTGATGAACTTTTTCCATTATTACGAACGTTTTATTTATTCGTGTAGAGAAAAAGAAAAGAAAAAATAAAGAAAGAAAGAAAGAAAAATGTAACGTTTCAAAACAACCGAAAAGATAAATATCTCCAGACTGGATTTTCCCGATCGAAGTGGTGTTGGAAGCCGAGTTAGAGAGAGGAAGCGTAATTTTCAAGATAACAAACTATATTTCGTGTCTGGACGGACCATGGTAGAAAAACCGAGAGTCTGGTGCCATACTGGCCTTCGTAGACTGAATGTCTCGGAAGGAGTATTTTTATCGGTAAGATGGTAAAGTAGACGAGAAAACGGGCTTCCTTTAACCCTGTACGTAGATATCAGATAAAAAAACTTACTACGTGTATCCTTGGTAACAGTAATCACGATTTCGAGAGAATCTCTCACTCTCTCTCTCTCTCTCTCTCTCTCGAAAAAAAAAAGGAATGACTAAATTTGATATTACGATTAACTCGGAACAATTTTTTAATCGCGATTAGTTTTTATGTATATGCATAAGAGCAATTTTTTTTTTAAATCTAAATTCATATTCGCCAAGTATATTTGTTGAATATATCAACAATAGAATAATAAAACGCGTAGAAAAAGAAACGGGAATGACGGGTATAAAAGAAAAGTGTAAAAGAACAAAAAAAATAACAAAAGGAAAGAAAAAGTGATAAAAGAATACTATCCATGGTTGAGTATTATTGAAAAAAACACGGGTAAAAGAGTGGAGTAGATAAAAATAAAAGGAAAAGGGAAGAAAAATGGATAGGTCCAAAGGAATCCAATAAAATTTGATTAACTTGGTTGAGAGCACAAGAAAATCCGGGTCACAGGCGGCGTGTTCGGTAAGAAACACTTTTCCTTTCTCTATCAGCGATTTCGATTTTCAATTTGTCTATATCTGTGTTAGTTCTCCTTATTTCAACCAATCGGACTTGCTTTCTTTTCTCGCTATCATATTTCTTATCGTGGTTTTTGTTTTATTTCATATGACAGAACCGAAGATACATCGTGGATTGTAATCTTCTGTAGATCTTCGATCAAATGGTTCATATTATGTTTTTCTTTGTACAATATCGATAACAAAATAGTTATATAGATAGTACTATAGATAGTACTTGTACATAAGACATTGCAGTTTGGATTCCTATTAATATTGCTTATGTTAGATTTAACCAAAATTCCATTTATCAAGATATCCAACGGCGAAGCAAATGAAAGCTGTTCGATAGTCGATGGGGGGTAGGGGGTCGATTAGAGTTTCCTTACTCTTAAAGGATAATCATAAATTGACAGTACCGGTTTAACGTTGATCCTTCTTCTTCTTCTTCTTATTTTTATTCTTATTCTTCTCCATTTTATTTCTAGTGGATTATAAGATTTACATGTAGATGCAAAGGGCATTGTAATTTTCGCGAAAATCGTTTCTAAATTTTTATTTAACTTACTAAACGTATATATATATATATATATATTATTTTTTACCACGTTAGAAGAAAATAATTGCCAAGAATTTCGCTCGTTGTTAACATTAAAGTATAATTAATACTTTTTTTAAATTAAGAAAGAAACTTTTGAAGAAAAGTATATATCGTCCATGGGGATTAAGCGAAAACGAAAAATTTCATACGAATTTTTCTCGTTATTGCACTTTTGCTTTTTTTTTTTCTTCTCTCTTAAGGAACAGAACAAAAATAGGAGTAATTTAGAGTTCGTTTAAACTGTTCCTTAGGAAAAACAAGTGTTTCGTAATTAACGTTTCAACGTATTAATATTTCAGTTCGAAGGGGATGAGAAAATAAATGGAAAGAAAAGGTTTAGGATTTATTTTTATTAATTGGCAGTTTAATAAAACCGATCGAAGATTTCAAATAAGATTATAAAAAAAAAAAAAAAACCATAACCGAGAGATAGGGAAGAATTTTGTTTTAAATGTCCGTATTACAAAAGTCTTTGTTGAAGATGAGTTTAAGTAGAAAATTTAATTGCTCTCACAGTCGAAAGTATTATCATCCATGCAATCAACCGTGATGAGGCAATTTTCGTTTAGCTCGAAATCGTCATTTTAATTCGAGCACACAAAAATGTGAATTCGTTACTTTGCTGAAATGAAACAAGAGAGAGAAAGAGAGACAGACGGATATGAAAAAAAGTCGTTTAAACTATAATAAAAAAAAATGTTAGATGTCGCAAAGCGTGTTTATTTGTGTATGAGATCGTAAAAATTTCATCTTCCAATTAACAATAGATAAATATAATAATTTACGTGGGCGAGGGTTCTCCAAGGTGTAATTATAAAAAGAACATTATTTTCCACTAAGGTTAAACTCTCGAATCGTATTATTATTATTATTATTATAATATGGTCGAATAAAAAAGAATATCGTATCCGTAGATAAAAATCGGAAAGATTGAAATTCGGAAGGAAACGACACAAATATCTCGAGTACCACCTACCGAGAACTGGTGAAACTTTTTTTTATTTTTCCATTACTTTTCGTTTTTTTTTTTTTTTTAACCCCCTCGAATATTATCTCCGAAGATATTTGCGAAAAAAAATAAGAATAAAATAGGTAGGGAAGGGGAGAGAAGGGAGAAAAGAAAAAAAAAAGAAAAAAGAGAGAGAGAAAAAAAAGTAGATACGACAAGAAAAGCTATGAAAAGAAGGAAAGGAGTAGGAGGAGTGTGTGGCAACGCAAGGGATGATGACGCAGTCGATAGTGTGTAGTCGAGGTCTTTGTAGAATTTGACGTCACATCGACGAGACGAGACGGGATCGGGCGCCGAAAGGTCTGAAAATTCTTACTTTATATACCTTGTAGAAAGAAGAAGCCCCTTTAGTCGAGCCCCGCCAACTTTCGCTTATTTCTTCCTATTTTCTTGGCAACACCCATTACCCACCACCTACCACCCTATTCTTCTCTCTCAAACTACACTTTTCCTTTCTTATTTTATTCTTCTTCCTACCCTTCCTCTATTTCTCATAGCGTACTTACATCTAGCAAGGTCCTTGTCATAGTCTTTGGTATTCTTAGAAATACCATTACTCTAGTATCCTAGTCGAAAGCCATAAATCGAACTATTTCGTTCCAACCATTCTCTTCTTTCTTTCCTAACCCCCCATTCCACCCTTCTCCTACTCCTCCAAACTATACCAGACTTTTCTGCTTTTCTTACCCTCTTATATACTCAAACCTTTTCCGTTTACGTTAGTTTTGATCAAAGAAAACGAAGGAGTCTATCATTCGGAGAATATCGAGTTTCTTCTTCATCTTCTTTTTTTCTTTTTCTTTTTTCTTCTTTCTGCTCGCGTGGCTTTTATATGCAAATTTTTCGTTTTTCTAACGTATTTTCTTCTTTTTGTTTTTTTTTTTTCGGGGTTAAACAAAGAAAAAACAGTCTACTACGTTAGATTTTTTTTTTGGTTGAAGTAGAATAATGAATATAAAAAGGGAGCGAGATAAATGGTAGAAATAATAATAATTAGGGATAACAAAAAAAAATTATACGCTTCGACAAATCGAGAAGCGAATAGAGAAGAAGGAAATTGGGTGGGAGGGAAGATGGATGTGTAACCTATACCCTTTACGATATAACTAACTCAATTTCGAATAAAATTTTCTTAGCGAAACTTCTAAATCGTTCTTGTTTTATCATCCGATTATATTTAACTTTTACCTTTGCTTGAATTAATCGGGCGGATAATCGAGGCTCAATCAAGAAAGTAATAAAAGTCTTAAATTCTATTTCAATCGCGAAAGTAACAAATTGCGTAGGAACATATTTTTGCATTATAAATGCAAAAGTTTTACAAGAGATTATGAATATAGGATACTTGACAAAAAGACAATTTCCCGAATTTCTGTCCAAATTTTGGTTTTTTATAATCGGATCGTTTGAAAAAAAAAAAATGATATAAATATCAATAACGAAAGAAGCTCTTGTTTTCGATTTATCTCATTATCTCATATCACGGTGGTGGTTTATAATTAATAAAATGTTTTAAGCACAGCAATCGTGGTTTCGATTTTGTCGCTGTGTCAAAGCTTACTCGAAAATTCCCTCCGGCATAACCCCTCCCCCTCCCCCTTCGCCCACCCCTTTCCATCCCCCTTCTCCCTCTTTCTTCACTCTTCATCTCTCTCTCTCTCTCTCTCTCTCTCTCTCTCTCTATTTCGACAAAAGAGCTTTATCAAGCAAGCGCTTTCGTGGTAGTCAGGATCGATGACATTCTGGAACGAAACGAGGTAAAAGGGAGAAAGGGAAAAAGGGTGAGTGGGTATGCCGTGGTGGGTACCAAGGTTGAAAATAAAAGCCACCCTTTCTCGATCTCTATCGATCTCTTGCAACTACCGTTACTGGCTAAAGAATAATGTTGTCGATGAGAATATACCCTCTCCGTTGTAATGGCACACAATCAACTTGGATTACGATGTATCGTTTACGTCACACAATGTGTGCGCCAGGTTCTACCCTATTTACACGCGATGACCTTGCTCGAACGGAAGTACGGTAACATTGGTATTTAGCCCCTTGTCATTTTTCATCGAGTTATTTTATCATCATTATCCCACATTTTTTTTTTTCTTCTTCTTCTTCTTCTCTCTCTTTATATTAGAATGAAATCATTCGTGAAAATATCTATTCGTCATTTTGCAAATCAATCGTTTATTTAAATTGACATTATGCTTAAACGTAATTATTAAACAATTTACCAAGTTATAAATATGATTACAATTCTTTTATCTTTTGTCGCCGATCTATTCCTATTTTTCGTTTCATTTCTATTCCGATTCTATAAAAGCTTGTCAAAATATATTTTGTGTGATAACGCGTTTTTGCGTTTGTGTTTATTTTAAGATAAATATAAATATGAGAAATATACATATTCAATCGAATTGTGTAGTTAATTTCACAATCGGAAAATTGTATTCAATTAATCGAAACCCATTTTGCTTTTTCGTTTCATTTGCATATTATACTCTCATTGGATACACTTCAATATTTTCTATACGACAACTTTATAGAAATACTAACGAACGAACGAACGAATAAAATAACGAGATTGATTTTTGTTTTCAAACGAATACGTATAAACGTATTGTAAAATAAAGAATCAATCGTTTCAAATTTCAGTCTTATTTTTTCTGTCTCTCATATTTTTTTTGCTCTTGATTCTTAAGTTATCTAACTTTGAACTATGTTATATCAAAGTTCGTTGGTAAAAGTATAGGGAATATTTGCATAGGAACAGGATTCGGAAAGAATGCAAACAGGTGTTTTTGAACAATGGTTTTGAATTGGAAATTCCTAGAAATGTTCAACGGTATTTCAAGTTAGCCGTTAGATTGTGAGAGAAATTGATTTACGGTTAGGTATGTCGCTAATTTCTACGCTCATCGACAATGATTGGCCCTATTGGTTTAATGCGAATGCGTTAGATGCACGTTTCCCTCTCATTAGAACGTAAACTCCGAGCGAGATAGTATAGCTCGTTTAAGTAGACGCATATATGCGTATTTCGATGTAAATCTAATACACGCATACGTACATAGACATTTGTAGTCATTAATTTATCATTGTATGGATTCCCTCTTCACGTTATTATCGAATTTTCCCTTTTTCTCTAAAATTATTTTAATAATTCTTAGACATTGTAATGAAAATAATATATATATATATGTTACCGTCAAAGCCGGAAATCAGTCATTGCTAGTAATTCCTCGGCATTACTATGAATGCAAAGAGCCTTCAGACGAAGTCGGAAATTGAAAAATTCTTCCAGTTTTTCCTAGGCATCGAACATAATACTTTGATATTCTATAGAATATCAAATTACTATTTAAACAACGTTGAAAAGAATACATTCTCGGGACAGGCATACATAGCCACATGCAACCACTTCCCACCAAAACAACCCATACAGGTAAAGAACATTTCGTTCTAAACCTGTGTATTTTCCGATAGGATAAGGAACAAAAGATACAGATTTCCATGGAAACTCCTATGAATATCTGCCTAACTAATGTCTAGAAAATATAGCCTGAACCTTTGCAAATCGATTTATAACTTGATAAGGTATTTTATACGTAGGAAAATGAGAGTACTTCAATTTAATACAGGAGTCATTATAATCTATTCACTCTTAGTATAAAAAATATTTACAGAAACTTTTCAAAAAAATATCAGAGATTGCAATGCTATAAATTGTACAACTTTGCTATTTCTTTGAAAAGTTTTGGTAAATATTTTTAATACTAAAAGAGTGAATAGATTTTAATGAAACTTATATTAAATTAAAGTACGCTCTTTTGTCTACGCGTAGAATACCATATCGAGTTATAAATTTAGCATGTAAAGTTCAAAAAATATCAGAGAATGCAATGCTGTAAATTAACGTAATATTTAAAAAAAAAAAACGCTGTCTACCGAGAGAGAAAAATGGATAATTTTGATATCATCATCTTTTGCTCGAAAAATTACTATTATTCAACTCGTCTCTTCTTTTACTTTTTTATTTCCCCTCTCCCATTCCACTTATTGACATTAACAATTTGAAAATATTATTTTATCGTAAACGGGAGCTAAGTAAATGAGAAAAAGAAAAAGTAATAATAGTAAAGAGAAAAAAGAAAGTATAAAAGAATAATAAAGCGACTTTATCGACTTCGTTCTTTTCCATTCGCGACATTTAATCTTAACGGATTTTATCAACTATGATTCAAGATAACAGTTGAGATAACATTTATTACAAACATTGACAAAGATCTTTCTTCATTTTTTCGTTAGGATATAAGTGTACCTTTGTAATATAATATAGATATATATATATATTTTTTTTTTTATAATAATCAAGAGAGTAGTAACATTTAACGTGATCATTGAAAACTTTTGAGAGAAAAGGTCGACTTTCAACCATAACTCGAATGACTTAACGAATCGTTCGTTATTCGTTAAAAAGGCTATACTAATGTAAACCCAAGGATATTCTAAAGATCAGTAGGAAGAAATAATTCAAGCACCTTTCAAACAACCTCCCTCCCTCCCTCTCCCCCCCCTTTCCTCCCCGACCACCATTGAACGACCAAAGAAAAATATTTCAATGCCTTTTTACTTTTTTTTTTCAAATTTAGGTAAACGTATACCTTCTACGTATATATATAGGTATATATTATAATATTATGGTCGAGTGCAATGAATGCTTTTTGCAATTAAGAAATAAGGTACTTTAAATGCGTATTACTAATATTACGAACAGCTAGCATAACAAAATTCATTTAGATTATATTCGCTTTTAATGACTTCTTTCAATGTTATTTAGGATTATTTTTTCAACACTTGAATAAGTATGTACAGAAGAAGTATAGTCAAATACTTCTACGTATTGCTTATTGCAGTAACGTTTTTCTCATTATTTCATCCTCCTTTCCCATTCCTCTGCCCTTTGCTTTAACTCACAACGTCTAGTTTTCTTCTACCATAAACCTCACCCCATCCTTCCCACCATGTCACTTATCTTTCATACCTTTGAAATTTTTGCTTTCCTTAGGGACACTCATGTCAGTCTTATGTTAGTAAGCATGTAAGTATGTATTGTATACTGTGTTGCGCTTTTCCAAGGCCCTTGTAACTTCGTTAACCGTAATAAACTTCATTAGTTCGTTATAGTATTAAACCTTACCCCATGTCGACGACATCTTCTCTTACTTTGACTTATATTTTTTTCTTTTTATTTTCTTTTCGTTTTTGTTTCGTTTTTCCTTGCATTTAACCACACTATAATATAATATATCGTATTACAGAAGATATCCTTCTTAACTTTTTTATCTTTGCTCGTCGAGTATTTTCTGACGAGAAAGAAAAATCTACTCAAAGGGACTTTGACAAGAGATAGTGTGTGTGTGTGTGAGAGAGAGAGAGAGAGAGAGCATCGAAGGGATTTCAAGTAGACTGACTCTTGAATTGCTCAATTTTATAACGATCAAAGAATATAAAATATATAAAATGTTAAACGAGAGAGAAAGAGAGAGAGAGAGAAAACAAAAAAAAAAAATGAAAATAACGAAACGACCTGGATGGTATAAGGTTTCAAATTCCTTTTTCTTTTTTTTGTTTTTCTCTTTTCTTCTTCTACTTTTTTTCTTTTTTTTTATACTTCTCGTCGACGTTTATTAATGTAATATAATTTTATAAGGGAGAGAGAAATAGGGAGTATTTGAGATTTAAATTAAAAATAAATCTCTTTAAAATATATTATGCAAAGATTCAGAGAAAAACGGGTAGGGAGAAACGATATTTTTTTTTTTTTTTTTTTTTTTTTGTTTTTCTCTTTTCTTCTTCTACTTTTTTTCTTTTTTTTTATACTTCTCGTCGACGTTTATTAATGTAATATAATTTTATAAGGGAG
>NW_014569655.1:408888-416086 GCF_001313835.1 Polistes canadensis
TAGGTAGATCTGCCGTGTATATTGTGTACAGTATGGGCCCAAGTACGCTGCCTTGTGGAACACCGGACAAGATTGGATAAGCTGAAGTGAATTGGTTTTGATATTTGMCCATGAATTTTCTATYTGTAAGGTAGGATTTAAGGATCAGGAAAAAAGGATATGGAAATATTTTCTTAAGTTTATAAAGTAGTCCGGTGTGCCAGACTTTGTCGAAAGCTTGCCTCATGTCCAGGAATACTGCGGAGCAGGGGAGAAACGATATAAATAAATTAATAAATATAATATTATTATATTATTATATATATATATATATATATATATATATGTACGTGTTATAGAAATATTATTGAAATTTTCTAATCATTATTGTCGTTTAATATCATAATCTTGTTGATATCTCAAACAAATCATTTCTTGAATAACATTCGATAAAATCGATAAGAAAATTTTCATTTTTGATAAACACCTAATGATTAGGAATGTATATCCACATAATCGGTAAATAGTATCCTGTCCAAGTCCATCCACGTACTCGTTATGCGATCGAGAATTAAGACAGTGACTGATGATGGTTGGATCGTTAATTAATCTCGCAGCTTCTTCCAAGGCCACGAAGGGCCACGATGCCGTTAATTTCGTCAGTATTGTATCGTGATTATGATGAGACGTGCTTCTGACGAATTAAATAATGGACATAACTATTCTTATGCTATGATAAAAGGTATATGAGGTATATAAAGTAAACATATTTGATTATTATTTCTATTATAATAAAAAAAAAAAAAAAAAAAAATAACAATGCTTCCTTGAACAAAAAAGAACATTTTGTGAACGTCAATGGTATACATTACTTTATTTTAATTAATTCGTTATTAGTAATCCATATAATGATCATACCATGCATATATATATATACTTACGTATATACGAGCGAATTTATAATTGCAATATCATTTGTAATAATTAGACACCATTTGAAATAAGATAGATGGAAAAGTACGTAAGAATAATGAATATAAATAAAGCATATAATAAATGCATATTTAATAGACTTTTAATGAATAATTAGTAGGCGATAATAGATATTGTCTATATTTTCAACTATAATACCGTAATAGTATGCGAATTTTAAGTATAATAATAATTTTCTCTTTCTCTCTCTCTCTTTCTGTCTGTCTCTCTCTCTCTCTCTCTCTCTCTCTCTCTCTCTCTCTCTCTCTCTCTCTCTCTCTNTCTCTCTCTCTCTCTCTCTCTCTCTCTCTCTCTCTCTCTCTCTCTCTCTCTCTCTCTCTATCTCTATCTCTATCTATCTTTCTTTTCATAGAAGAGTAATTAAAGAGAAAAAAAGGAAGAGTTTTAATGGAATTACAGGAAAGTTTTCTAATAAACTCTTGAAAAAAGGTATCCTGCTTTCGTGATTACCCTATTTAAAAACCTAGGTGACTTTATTACGATCCTCAGTAATAATCATACTATACAATAATCCACTCTTACCGTCGAAAAGGGAAATCTTTTGAAAATATTTTTAATCAACGACGTAAATCGATATTTTGATTAATAATGTAAAAAAGAAATGAAAAAATGTTAACAAATTAATAGTAAAAAATCGAATATCTTTTTTATTACGTTTATTATCGTATTTTATTGTTTTTCATTAAGTAAATAAATACAACGACGGTTAAAATTATCAGGATAATTAAATATCTCAAAGAGCGCACTATTTTTTTTCTTTTCCGCAGAATTATATCCTACAAAAGCGTATAATTAAACTCGCGTTATATTAGATAACAATAAGATATTTTGATGGTAAAAAAGACGTTGGCTCGTTTGCACGATTAACGTTGAAAATAATTTGCCTATTGTATTTAAATAGACGAAAAATAAGAGATAATAGGTTTAACGTTATTTTGAAAATTTACTCTTAAAGGTAATTAGTTCGATAATAAAAATAAGTAATCCAGTTAGATAACCGATAATTAATAATAAAAAACTAGGCGCTACGCTTTCGAGATCGATATTGCTATCGAATTCTATTTCGTCAATTAGATCAAAGTAACTTCCATTCATTGCGATTAATTTAGTCCAATATTTAATAATACCACTTTCCATTAGCTGTTGCATTTTGATATTAATTCTCTTCAAGCATGGAAATCCTCTCCAGGTAACGATTGCTACAGGATGAGTACCCATGTTTTCCATCAACACGTTGACGTTTTTTATCGAATGCAAATGATAATCGGATACGTTGAGCTTAACGATTAACGCCATACTCGTATTTTTTCCTTCGAACAGATCCGTACATTGTTGAATATAATCGTCGAAAGAAAATTCGTGAATTTTTTCTCGTATATTACGATTTATTTCTTTAGTTTCTTCATCGTCCTCCTCATCTTCCTTACTTTCGTCGAACAATTCGGCGTATCTGGTAATACCACCCAATTCTATTCCGGACGATATCAATTCCTTCATAGTTTCTATTTGAAGATTCGACGCGTTAATTAGTTGTTCCGACAACGAAGCTAGATAATATTGACTAATGAAGAAACCAAAAAGTGCCCAAGATAGGAACAATATGCGACTAGGAGTTTCTATCGGTTGACGTGACACCGAAATTCCGATGATTAACGCCGAAATATCGAGAAAAGATACGTTTTTAATGATGAAACATTTGACGAGTATACCTAATAATAGAACACCCAAGATTACTAACCATACGGTTGTTCCAAATGGCGCTATCAAACCGCGCAACGAAACGTTAGCTTTGTTTGACATCATCCAAACGAGCGGTATCATTTCGTAAGCAATCGTATAATCCTTATCTTCGTCGGGATTCCATAAATGACCACCTAGGAGCAAATCGATTCGTGAATCTGTACTATACATTATCGTTTTAAAATCATTGTCGATGCTCGTGTTACCCGTCAACGATATCATTTTTCTGATCACACGGCCGTTCATATTGGACAATATCTCTTTAACGATGATACCTTCCAATCCTAAGATATTTTCTTCATCCGTTTCGTTATTTACAAAAGAATAAAATGGATTGTCGTTGTAACCAACTACGAGCGAGCAACCGTTCATTTGAAAATCATCGCCGATATCACGTTCAATTTTCCAAATGTTACCTTGACACTTGCTTAGAACAATCGGCGGTGATGGAGTACACAATTCGTCAGGTTTAAAGGATCTAGTAGCAGCTAATAATACGGTATTATTTTTGGTATTTCCCAAAATCACAATTTTACTAACTTGTTCCAACCATAACAATTGTTGTATGTTATCGGCTTCCTCGAGAAAATTATCTTCCTCCTCGAAAATTTTCGATGATATTATTATAACGAAGTTGCATAACTCGTAAGCACAAACCTCGAGATAACGAGAACAATTTTGTCTTTCCAAATCATCCAAGTTTTCTATGACGACAATTACGGAGGATACTTCTCTCCTTGTATTGAGATGTTCGTTATTGTTCAACGTGTACGTCGCGATCTCGGCTTGAAAGATACGTACAAGTAAATCTGTATTAGCAAAATTATCTTCGAATGACGATAATGATGTGTTTGACATAAGAACGATAGTTGAATATCTCGAATGATTTCTCAGGTAACTCGTGATGCATGGTGTCCATTGTAAAGCTAAATTACTTTTGGTATATCGATGCATCGTGTCAGCAATGATCAAGGAACGATCACCCTTCTGTATTTTTTCTTCTTCTTCTTCTTCCTGCAACTTTTGTTCCAATTGTTCCAATTCGTACCAAAAGTCTGGTACCATAATGCTGGAAACTATTTGAAACAGCATTCCTATGATTGCTATTGAAAGTAGTAGCATTGTTGTCGTCGTCGTCGTCGTACTCGAGTGGCGAACTATGATAAAACTGAAACAATCTTTTTTCTTTGTTTCATGTTTTTTTTTTCTTTTTATTCTTTTTTATTCTTTTTTTTTCATTTTTTTTCCCAGAATGTATTATATTCAATGTTGTAATCGAAACTTCGCATCGCAGCAACGACCATCGATATCATGTTCGCGTTTCCTAAATAAATATTATTTCAACAGTCTCATACTCTCTCCTTCTCTCTCTCTCTCTCTCTCTCTCGAATGTTTGAGAGAAAGATCACGCGATTTAAATATATAGTATCAAGAATTGTAATATTACCCAGACGTATATCGTTTATTTTAATCTATTATTCGTATCATTATAAAAAAAAAAAACACTTTGAATTATTTTCTCAATTAATATACAATATATGTGATATCAATTTTTGCAAAAAAAAAACGACATTTCATGTTTTATTTCGAATGAATTTCATTACAAATTGACGTTTTTATTTTTTGATTTCAAAATAATAACCGTTAGACTTAAAAATGAAGAACTGTTTGCGTTTATTGAAACCGTAAAATGAACAATATCTATCTCGTGTCACTTTTACACCAACCCTAATGGTCCCTATGCTAATATTGTACAAACGAGCGTGGTACTTGAAAAAAAAAAAAAAGAAAAGAAAAAGCAATGCGCTTCGATCATGCGATCTTAGCATTAGAATAGCATGCAACAAATTGGTAACAGGTTCCGTGCATGGTGCAAACTCGTCATTGGAAAAGTATTACGACCATATTACAGTGTTTGCTTTTATTTCGAATACAGAAAATACACCTTGAATTTAATCAGAATTGATTTGATATATCGTGACGACCGAAAAGAAACATAAAGTAATTTCATTTTTTGTTTTGTTTCTTCAAAATGTAATTCATTCATATTATTCGTAATTAACGTTAAAAGAAATATTATCTTGTTATTGTTGTTGTTGTTTCAGGGCATTCGTAAGGATATTATGCGTATGTTGTCCAAGACGAATGAGAAGGAGATATCAGCCGGCATTTCGATGTAAACCTAGTCAGGTGAGTCGAGGAGATTCGTATATGGACAAACAAATTTATTCGCGAATAAGAAAACTAATAATTTAATTAATCTATGATATTACTTTTTCTTCTATTCCAGCTTTATATATATATAAAAAAAAGAAACTCTCATTTATCTACGTTTAGTATTTTTCTTTCCTCGACGATTGCAACGTTACAACGAGAAAATGGATGAATAAAGAAAAAAAAATAATATATAATAACCATAGAGATACTTGTCGTTTGAATTTTCATTCATTTCTAAATGGCGAAATATGCAGGTATAATATAAACGAAATCGATAGTTTGATGAAAGTTTTCTCATTCAGAAAATATCATCAAATTCCGCTTACGACGGGTGGGGAGGGGATGTTCGTCGAGTATTCGCTTTCAAAGTTATTTCAAGTTGTTCACTCGAGTTATTTTATCGTGTTCTTCTTCTATTAGCCTAATTAATTTACATCATCAACAGGTGAAGTTGATATTAAAAAGTTAAAAAATAAAAAGAAATCAATTATAAGTTATTTACCAGTGCTTATAATCTCTCTCGTAGGCATCGAATAAAACGCGAGTCTCGAAGTGAGGTGGGTTTCGTCCTAACTTGTTGGTTATTCCAATCCGAATGAATTTCGTTATCGTAAATTCCATTAGATATTCTAAATAATTCCTCCGACAATCTGTTGTTCGTCATATATTAATATTACAATTATGAAAAAAAAAATCCGAATTATATAATTATTCAATTATAATTAATTCATAATGTGAGATATTATTATTATATATATATATTAACGATTAATTCGAAAATAGAAACACAAAAGAAAAAAGAAAATATACACGTAAAACATTGAACGTGATGTTTTTTGATCGTAAAACGAAGTGATTCGAACAAATCTGATGAATCATAGAAGAAGAAAGGAAGAAAGAATGTCGAAGAAGGTGTTTGCTACAATCTAGCAAGTTTTGGTACAAGGTTTTTTTTTGGTACAGTTGGCAAGTGTAGCTTCCGTTTTTTTCAGAGATTCTCATCCGGAAGGTACTATTCTGCTTACTCGCTCCACCACATGCGAAGAAGCCGAGAGAATTCGGGTGAACAAACCTACATTTAACGACGGGATTATCGACGCGACACGATCGTCGAAAAATCGTCGTTATCCTCGAAGTACTACCTACGCCATTATATCAAAAGTCCTTTCCGTTCCAACCAAATACGACGGAATACATTATTATGGCGTCTACGGTGCACGGTTATTCATAATATAATGATTATTCGTCGAATAAAAATCGTCTAGTGTGTATTAATAGACCCGAACGGAGAATCTTCGAATCGACATTCATTTAAATATAAATAAAAAAAATACGCGCGGGGAATTAATAATATCACATCATAATATTATCACGGTAGTTTATCACATATCTCGATGTTACATATCGTTTTTTCACAATATATTATATATAGGTGAACAATAAAAATCTTGTATCGTTGCAATCGCTCTATTTTTGTTTTTTTTTTTTTTTTTTGGGGACGCTTAAGTGGTCGGAAAATTTTTGCAATCGTTTCATAAAAATAAGGATCCAAAAAGAAAAGAGAAAGAAAGCACTATAAAACATACGTGTGTGTATATATATACATATACATATATATATATATACATATATATGTATAGAGATATATTATCGTGTCGAAGTAAGTAAGTATGCGTCGGAGTATCTCGAAAAAAAAGAAAAAAGAAAAAAAAACGTTTGCTTTTTCAATGAAATATATAAATAAATAATCGATAAAACATTTTAATGGCACTACGATCACGAAACGATGATGCGTTTATTCGCATATATTATATCCGATTAAAAAATCCTACCCAAGTAAATGGTTTCTTAAGTGACCCCCCCTGACCAACCCCCCCCCCCTTTTATCACCCATGCCTTTTTCACCAGTTACCGAATCGCTCTGATGGAGGAGACTTGTCGCCAACCCTGTAGAAAACAAAGAACCTCGGTACGTTGATTTGTGAATGTAATAACAACCGTCCACACAAATTTTACACGCACACGACGCACACGCATATGCGCGCGCGCGCTAACGCGTATATGTATATGTTGTATACATATATTACATATATATATTTCTAGACATTATGCATATATTTTCTCTCCTACTTTCTCTCACTCTTTTCCACCTTTATTTTTATTCAAAGTTTAACGAAACACCACCTCTGTGTATACAATTTTTTTTTATTGCACTGGCACGTTGGTAAAATGAATTTGACTGTTGAAAAAAAAAATATATATATATATA
>NW_014569655.1:416147-422032 GCF_001313835.1 Polistes canadensis
TATATATATATATATATATATATATATATATATACGCGCTCACCTGTAAAATTAATCGAGCACTTGCGAAGTTATTTGATGTGAAAATCATTTTTGAAAAAACAAACGCTCAACAAGCACCACGAAGCACATCCCCATTTTATAATTTTTGTTTTTTATTTTTTCTTACTACTGCTCGATAAATCCAACATCGATTGTTTGCATGCGATTGTCTTCGTATCGATAATTTAATAGTACAAGGAATTTTTCTATTTGTTCAAATTAATTGAAAAAAGAAAACGATTATAAAAAAGAAAGAAAAAATTGTTTGTATACTTCGTAGAGAGATCCTCCGCTTATACGCACACGTACATAAAAAATGAAAACTTTGGCAAGATATTATTAATATTTAAAAGGGGAAAAAATCAGTCGCGATCCTTTTACCAGATGTTTCCAATATGTTTCTCATAATAACGTTGACGAGATAGAGAGACACAAATATTATTATAATTTGAAAATCTAGTGTCAAAATCATATACAGAAATTCGTAACTTTGTAATAAGAATAATATTCAACTGTGTACGCAGGATAATATATCACCATTGACGATTTCAATGTAATAGGATATTGTAGCATTCTGTATTATTGTACCCTTGAACAACGATAATAATTTATCGATATCATTTATATACGAATGCGCACGATTTGTATTTTCTAAAGCAGAAAAGGGAAAGAAGAGACATCATAATAATTCGTTTTAAAATTTAACTGATTTTTTATCTTTACGAATATTACGTTTTATTAATTTTTGACGCGACCTTAACATTACAATAGCAAATTGTTTTCTTATTTTATAATTTAACTATATTATAATATGAAAATTCGTGTTATATTTTTCTCATCGTAATTTTTATTTCGTTTAATTCGACGAATTTTCATAACGCGAAAATGAAGAAATATTTCCAAACGATGTCACGCGAAGGAATTTTATAATTTTATCCTCTCTCTGTTACAAATTATTCGTCCGTTTTGAAACATCTCGCATCATGATTCATCAACGGATCTACACTGGTTTGGTTTAATCTCACAGATTAACGAAAATGAGTCTCGTCGTATATTCGTTGAGCATATTAACGTATAGAAGAGATATTAATATCGGAGTATCGCGAAACTATTTCACAGAAGTCATCGTTATTTGGTTTGATGAATTCAATCGTATTCGATGATGTTTAGTTAATTAAAGAAAGAATCAACGTGTAAAAGAGGGAGAGATAGTGAAAGGGAGAGAAAGAAAGAAAGGAAGAGAGAGAGAAAGAAAGAGAGAGAGAGAGAGAGAGACTAGCATTAACATGCACAGCCAATAATTACGACAGGTGTTATAAAATTCAAAATATAATATTTTCTATCTCGTTTAAATTCATTAAAAAATATTATTGATAAATTAAAAAATCGATATCTAATAATATTATATTTGAATTTTTAAAATAACAAATAAATTAGTTTAATAAAAATCTTTCTCTCTCTCTCTCTCTCTCTCTCTCTCTCTCTTTCTATTCCTCTTCTTCTCTTTTTTTCATTTAACTATTTGGTAGTATAATATATATAAGAATTGTGTTTTTTGTTTTTTTTTTTTTTTTTTATTAACTCGACTCCGAGGTTCTTTCTTGTTCTCGTAGGTGATATGGTAGTTGGTTGGTTCTTTTTTACATTACTTGTCGTGAATCGGTGCAAAAAAAGTCAAGTCAGTGGTACGAAGTGGACAAGCCATAAAGTGTAAAGCTCATGCCAATGATCCGTGGCGACCTTTAAAGGGAACACACCGAAAGTGGTTAAGTTAACCAGTAGTAGCATGGGGTCGGTCGATCGATCGTCCCTCCCTTCTCAGAGGGTGTAATAAAACAAATGATATCCTATACACGCGTGCGCGTTCCCTTATTCGCGCGCGAAATTTAAAATATTAATACCCCCTATATATTTGATTAAATTTTCTGTCATTATTAAACGAGAAATAATATCTACAAAGTAATTTTCCAAGATAACAAAAAGAAAGGAGGTAGTACAAAAATTTATGAAATTTATATATAATATATAGAATTTAAATTTATTAATTATAGAGTGTGTGTAACAAATTTATTTATTTATTATTCATCATTATTACGCATAGTTTTGTTCACGATTTAGGATTACCTATCTTCCTCGTGTTCGTATAAAAATCTTTTAGATAGATTGAATAAAAAAACGATCACTCCTCTATCTTTCTCTTTTTACCTTTATCATCATTCACTTCGTATTACACGCGTTATTAGAACGAATAATATGAACGATGAAGGAAGCTTAAACGAGAGAGAGTGTTCAAGGCGGCGGGACATGTTTTCTAACCAACTGTGCGTATATACGCATGAAAAAGCGTATGCTAATACGAAACTGTAATACCTTACGCGTATAACAGAATCAACACTCGTTATTCAAATAAACGTGCATACAATTGTGTTACACACATACACACACACACACACCCACACACACACACACGCATAAGCACACGCACGCTAATACGACGATTGAGAATTGCTCGGCATCGTTCGTGTAACATTAATTTGCTTTTACGTTGAAGCGAGAAAATCATTTTTAATGATAGAAACGCGTAAATGAAATCAAACCAACATAT
The DNA here is from genome assembly GCF_001313835.1 of Polistes canadensis. Classification (NCBI taxonomy): domain Eukaryota; kingdom Metazoa; phylum Arthropoda; class Insecta; order Hymenoptera; family Vespidae; genus Polistes; species Polistes canadensis. Next base: position 418,795 of record NW_014569655.1, read on the forward strand.
TCTGGTTTATGATTATTAAGTCAGTCGAATCACTAAATCATATACGAATGTGTTGGTTTGATCTGTATAATATATCAGCGTGTTCAATAATATTCGTATTCAAAATTTACATTTTTTGTATGTAATTAAATTATCAAACTAATTCGAAGATTTTTTGGGTTTTTTCTTTTGGTTTCTATTTCTTTTACTTTCTATTATTAATTATCGATGATAATTGGATCGTCAATTGAATTCTTTCGATGTTTTTTATCACACGTTTTAATCACACACACACACACACGTTTATTCCTTTATATATTATAATACATCACGATCTCAGTGCACTCTTCTACCATGTCTACGTAATTTATTGATAAATTTTGGGCACAATGACAAAAAATAGAAAAAAGAAGAACAAAAAGGTATATATATATATATATATACACATATATATTTCGAATGCGTGATCTTTATTCTGATTTCAGTACGTTTCCGGAATGGGAACTTGCGGGCAAACGAGTAGCGTTAGTTACAGCAGTGTCAGCCAAAGCAGCGATGGGGGTGCCTGCGTGTCTGGAACTGGTCTACCTAACTATAATACTGGGGGAATGTGACGTCACCCAGGGGCCCGTTCAGGGCCACGTCGTGAAAGAGCCATACGTTTCCGGGACGCGTGATACGATAATATACCATCATCACATGAGTACTAAATACACATTTTACACGTGTATTATATGGGAAATGGATCATTCCAAAAAAAGAAAAAGAAAAGAAAGGATAACGTATGACAAGAGGAATACGGGAACAAGTGATCTCACTACACGTGTTGCTACGTTCGTAAATTATACTAATTAATTTCGTTTATTTGTAGCGCAATAAATATACCTATACAAAATACCATAGGTAGGAAGATATATCTAATTTTACATTAGTATTATAATGTTTAATCATTTTTACGCGCAATCTTTTTGATATTTTTAAACAATACTTTTTCTCAATATCATTTTTCTCTCCCTGTATGTATTATTTTGTTTCTATTTTTTTTTTTTTATACTTACCTTTTTTCCTTCGCGTCTATTCGACTCGTAACGAGTTGATAACGACGTTGACATTTTTCGATAGTTACATTATGATAATTATGCGATAACGAAAGTAATGGGATATTAAACAAAGGTTAATATTTGTTTAAAAGGAAGAAACACACTTTTGGAAGTAAATAACATTTCGTTTGCTTCTTGCCTTCTTACATATTCCTTATCTTTCTCTCTCTCTCTCCCTCTCTCTTTCTCTCTCTCCCTCCCTCTCTCTTTCTCTTTCTATCTATCTATTCAAAAAGTATTGTTAAATATTTATGCAGTAGAGAGATAATTGTTACGCTACATATTAAATCTTGAGATCAGTATTGAAAGAATCGGAAAGAAAATCATTCATTTTTGCGAATGACGAACTTTTTGCCGTTCGAGTGTTGTTAAAAAAAAAAAATCACAATTAGATAGATAGACACATAAATATATATTATACAATTAATCTAAATCTATAGTGAACGCGCGTAATAATAATAATAATAATAATCATCATCATTGATGCGTACTGACGCGCACATATGTGTATATATTAATAAGCAAATATATTCGAAATGAAATCTAATATAAATTATGATAATATGTATTATCACGTGTGCTACGTATTGCACAAATTAGGAAGCAATTTTTGATATTGAGAAAAAAAAAAAAATATGTGGAAACGAACGATTCTCTAGAGCTTTGGATACTTTTTACGTAAAAAAAAAAAAAAAGAAACTTTAAGACGCGCGACCAAGAAAAAAAAAGTAAATAAAACAAAAAAAGAACAAGATTAAAAGATTTAAAAAAAAAAAAAAATAATGAAACGAAACACGATGGACATGATTTAACTCCAAAGACTCCGAAGTACACTTTTTTTCTCTATCATATCCCGTACGATTGGGGAAGTATATGTGTATATGAGAAATAAACACATTTACGAAAAAAGTTCGCGAGTTTGGAAAACGAGAAATAATATAAAAGTAAAAAGAAGGCAGTCATTTCGAATCGATAAAATGCAAGAGTCTGGATAATAACTAGCTTAGACCTTGATAAAATATGTTACGCTCTACTTGCATATCTTAATGTACGTTGCGTTAGATACAGTAATTCATAAAAATATTCGGATGCCAAGGTATCAGGAGAGGATGGGGGAATTTATGACTAATTTATTTAATTATATTTAAGCCAACCCAATATGTTCGTTCTTTTTTTTATTACTTTTGTTTCAATTTGTCTTTGATATTTATGATCGGTTTTTTGAATTTCTACGATCCTCGATCGTTTAATAAATTTCTCAATGAAATATAACATTAGATCGTGTTACCAGATATTTGATTAAAAAAAAAAAAAGAGAAAAAAAAAACTGTAAACGAATGAACTCAAGTGAGATAATATGATGATACCTTAGCGTTTGAATAATTTTCTTCGAATGATTGTGATAATAAACGCGTCGTCAGGTCTCTTTGGAGTGTTAAAATATTTCAGAAAATCATTCTCCTAGCATAATAATTTAATGACTTAATCTTCGCGTAAATCATATGGTACAACGTCCATCGAAATCTATGAACGAAAATCAAAGGCGAGAAATGAAATTTTAGCCCGTTGAACCAAAGCCGAAATAGAAGAATATAAATTATAATAAAGCCAAAGGAAATATAATAATGATAATTTGGAAAAATCGTGTAATTGACCTATTCAAATGTATTATATAACAAACAAAAAAAACAAAAAAATAAAAAAAAAACAGGGAAGAATAATGTGTTACTTACATTATCGTTAAATGAGATTCACGAGAGAGGATCGTATTTTGTCTCGTTAATTGGATTTCAGAATTGCGACGAGATATGTGGCTCCATCAATTTCTCATAAAAAGGCGTTTGGAACTGAAATATTAAATAAAAAACGGTCAAGAGGATTCTATTCTAATCTAATAAGTATAAATATATATATATATATATATATAAGAAAATTTACGTATCTCGAATAAATATTGTGCGAAATATTTCTAGTCACATGTGAAAAAGAGAATAAATTATAAAAGACTGCAACGTGTACCTTTATAAATTATACAATCTTAATGCTCTTCAATGTTACAATCTATAATCTCTATACACAAATCTGTAAATAACTCGATTATTCGTTTAAGTTAAATTGTGCTAAAAAACATTCGAATGTATGTAATAAAATATTATGTA
>NW_014569655.1:422142-460687 GCF_001313835.1 Polistes canadensis
AAAAAAAAAAAAAAAAAAAAAAAAAAACTAAATACCACTTCAAAGCACTATTTTTCATTAAATTTACTTTAAAACGAATGATTTAACACATGACATATACGTGACATACAATCCAATCGAAGTCTTCCTTGATTTTATAAATTACGAACAATTATGTGCACCCAATTGTGCAATTGTATTATAGATTATTGATACGATCTCAAATTTTGCTCTATTCGTTTTAATTTAAAACTAAAGAAATTTCATTAACAAATTGTTTCATTTAAAATAGAATTATCGCGTAAAAAAGATTATTGTCGCGTTGTCATGATCTTGAATCAGTATTCTCGTGTATTTTAATTATTTCACGTTAATCGTTAAAAAATGAATTAGAAAACAGTGTCCATAAAAATGTGATCTTGATATAATCAGTATGTAAGTTACAAAAATAATTTGACGCGAACGCAATTACGATGATCACGACTCTTTTTTTATTGTTCAATTAATAAGATAATAAAAATATCTATATATCATCGCGCCGGGACGAGTAATAAACGTGTCGTTACTTTCAATTTAAAATATGTTTAACAATAAGAAAAAAAAGACTATATTAAAACGTTACATAGCCGTGATTAAAAGAACAGTAATAAAAAAGTCAACTGTTTAATAATCCGAAATTGTAAAATTGTAAACATTCGTGAAAATTCTGTAAAATAAAATAATACTCTTTAACTTGAGAAAACCGTGGAACAACTTTCCTCGGCTGTAAATATCTTATAGATAATAGGGAAAAAAAAAGAAAAAACAAACAGGAAAAATATTGTAGCTGTAATTTTTAAGCGATTGGGCTTAAAATCGAAGAAAAAATAAAAAAAGGAACAAAAAAAGAAACAGAATTGCTATGACTCACTACGAGCATTATTGTTAAGACCACTTAAGTACACCTCTAAAATAAAATGTCTCTAATATGCTGTCATTTATAATAAATACATATGTATATATATATGTATGCAGTTATTAATCAAATGTTTTCCATATTTGTATTTGAGTTGCACTCCCATGAAAAATTTGATGGTAACTTACTTTAAGATTTACCATAAGAACTTATTGACCATTAGAGATCTGATGGTAACTTACCTTAAGACTTACCATAAGAATTTGCTGACAATTAGGTATCCGATGATCGGTAAGTACTTATGGTAACTTACCCCATTAGATCATGAATTATTTTACCGACAATCTTTACTTATTTTCTGTACTTTGATTGGATATTACTTGCGTAATTTTCAACCAATGAACGCTCTAGGTAGTGACTACACGCCCTTTTTTTCGTGCTACCTCCTTTATAACCATGCATTCCGCTTATATTTCTTTAATTTTTGCGTCACGAGAAAACTTAAGATCGTAACTATAAGAAAATCTGGAATTCTATTGGAAATTGAAAAAAACGTACGAACCTTCGAATCGAGGATGGTGTTTAAATATCTTTCACATAGTATATATTAATATAGTAAATGTATATTGATAGGTACATTTATTAATATTAGATATTTTTGATTAACACTTTGATTGTCTTTTATTATTCTTAAAAGTTGGTTCTCTGAACATATATTTTAAATTATTTAAATAATTATTATAATTGTTATTAGTGTAAATAAATTATATTGTTTACTCATATATATAATATTCCTGCAGACTCGGTCACTAAAACATTAAAAAAAATTTATTTTATTATATTATATTAATATAAAAAAGAAACATAATACTGTGTATGCTTAATCGTGGATTATTTATTTCTTTTTTTATTAATGAATTAGATATCAGTTATCAAAGAAATTTAAGAAAAACAGAATATAAGCGTTGAACATTTGAATTTTTGTAAATATCATTGGCTGAAAAATACAGATGGCATGCATTCGTTTCCTTGGATACGATAAAGAACCACAACAAGTATCGCATAGTTCAGACATAATAGAGTGGCATAGTACGAGCATAGTAAGCTATCCTAATATAACAATTTTGTTCCAGTATCAGTGATCGCGCTTTTAAACAAAATGGTAACAACAAAGAAACTGTTATAAATTTAAACAAATGCACAATATTATGCACCCGATTCCTGCACAACATATACATGTATAATATTTACACAAAGTAAAACACATCGTGTCACTTTTTTTTAACCTCTGTGCTGGAAAGCGAGGATAACAATTTCATGTAGAAAAATATACGATATTAAAGAATATTGAAATAATATACATATATTTATGAGAGGAGTTATTTATAATTTATAACATATAATAATTAACAAAATTTATGTTATACAAATTTGTAGTATTTTTTGGAGATTCAACGATATTCGATAAGCATGAGTTTGAGATACAAAATTGGATTTATATATATATATATTTAAAATTTTCATTTAAAAAATACGTGTGTTAAATAAATTAATTAGTTATTTTATATATACTCTTGAAATCGTAACGATTAAATATACTTTGGGTAGTAGTATCTTTTCGTTGTTGGTGGTGAAAGTGTCTATCGATCGTCCGAATAATTCAATTGCAATCTCATCTCTCTCTCTCTCTCCTTCTCTGATATGTAGGTTGCATCATTTATTTTGATTAATTAGATGTTTATCTTTACTTCCAGGGTCTTTTATCTATTTTGCGAAAATTACGTTCTAATCCGGAAAAAGAATTACGCCTTTTACTTTTAGGCTTGGATAATGCTGGAAAAACAACGATTTTAAAATCATTGGCTAACGAGGATATTACACAGGTGAATTTTTATAAGACGAATTCTTATTAATTATATAATTAATATTATAATAATATTAATTCTTACGGCAAGGATAATAATAATTATTATGATTTGAAATTTATAAGGTAACACCCACGCAAGGCTTCAATATAAAAAGCGTACAAAGCGAAGGATTTAAATTAAATGTTTGGGATATAGGTGGTGCAAGAAAGATTCGGCCCTATTGGCGAAATTATTTCGAAAATACCGACGTTCTCGTAAGTAAATGAAATATTTTCAAAATAGTATTACGAAAAAAAAAAAAACAAGAAAAAGGATTAAAATAATAGAAAAAATATTATCTTTTGCGTCATCACACTCGTCCACGGATGTGCATCATTTATTATACATTGCTTTTTTTGTTAAATTAATATTTCACCCGGGTATGGAAGTAATTTTATTGATTTCAAAAATTGCATTAGTCTGAAGCAACACAATAAACACAGGAACTTTTGATTAACCTTAATAGGAAAAGGAACGTTAATAAAATATTCACGTTCGTATTTTTATTGATTTCCTTTTCTTGTCAGATTTATGTAGTAGACAGTGCCGATATCACAAGATTAGAAGAAACAGGTCAGGAACTTTCAGAGCTATTATTGGAGGAGAAACTCAGTGGTGTTCCATTGCTGGTATACGCGAATAAACAGGATTTAAGTCATTCAGTGACAGCAGCGGAAATAGCCGAGGGTCTAGGACTTTACAACATCAAAGATCGCGATTGGCAGATACAATCTTGCGTTGCAACCGAGGGAAAGGGTGTTAAAGTAAAACCTTATTTATTTTATTTATTTATTTATTATAGTAAATCGATATATATATATTATGTGTTTATATAATATAAAATTGAGAGAATCTAAATATTATAAATATATTTAATTTTTCTTCTTCTTTTTTTGTTTCTATTTAGGAAGGCCTGGAGTGGGCGTGTAAGAATATGAAAAAGAAATAATGATCATCTCTACGATCTATACAGCTTCTTCTACTTATATTCCACTTATTATTTATTTATTGCTTTTATCTAATATTTACAAGAAGACATTGACAAAATGCTTTTTATATTATTATTATTATTATTATTAAGTTCACTTAGATCGCTCCGATATTTTTTCCTCTGATTTTAGCGATCGTATTTTTGTTGCATTGCTTTATATTTCAAATAAAGTACGATGACTTAAGATCAATTACTTACAGAAAATACGAATTAGCAATAAGTTTGATAAAATAAAGTTAATAAGAATATAAACTATATATATATATGTATTCCAGTTAAATTAAGCTAATAGCTTTCGTACTATTGTGAAAGGATAAATATAATAAACGAAGATGGTAATTATTACCCAGCACTAAATGCATAAATCCTTTTGAACGAATGCTACCAAACGTAAAATGTTTTTCGCTTTTGTAACTATACGCTATTTTACTTGAAACGATAACAAACAAAAAAAAGTACACCACAAATGATAACGGTAGCTACGTTGCGCACCAAGTAGCCACTCGTATTATCTATATTATTAATATTAATTCTTTGTATGAGACATATATATATATATAAATCACTCACGGTTTATCGCGGCTTAACTTCCTCGTATGTACATACATACAAACGATATTATTAAAAACATCATTGTAATTGGTAAAAACGTTCACTGGCACTGGCAGCGAAGTGTCTCGATCTTTATTTAAAACGTCTCTTTGATATATCAGGACAACCAAGTTTCCCCGAATAATAATAAAAAAAAGTTCTTATAGACACGTTATTATCACGATATTCTCAAAGTTCGTTGTGTTCTATATTTTCGGTAGTTACTCTGATTTCTTCTTCGTGGAAGGACGTGCAATCGGCTGGATATTTGTTCTAAAGAAAGATAATGAAAAAAAAACAAATGAAAATGTATAAGGAATAATTTGTCATAATTATTAGAAAATGTTAACGACGTTAAAATATATTACTTACGATACATCCATCGTGTTCCATCAAAGATCCGTAAAGTGTCCAAAAGTTAACATTTATTTTATTACTGATTATCCAAGCAGTTGGAAAACTTGTGATCTTCGTTATCGTAGTACGTAACATCGGTACATTGTTTTCGTTCTTTTCGTTTAATGTACAAAGTATTTGACTCGCGCATTGTGGCTCTTTGATTGCCCATTTGTACACACGATGAGACTGTTAATATAACAACAGACGAATAAATCAATAAATCGATTATTTAACGATCGATCGAGAAGATATATATCATTGTTATACTTACTCTTAAAATGGGTTCAACGATATCGTTATTTATCGTATCACTCAACTTGTTACTGAGTTCTCTAGCACTTATTTTTGACATAATGAAACCTTTTTCAGAAGCCAAATTGACGAGTTCTTGAATATAAGCTATCGCTGGTCTAACATATTGACTACTATCGATCTTCATGTTCAAATGTTTCCTTGCAGCAACGTTTAACAATCTAATTTAATATATACGATTATAAAATGGAATTGGTGCAATTGGTGAAAAATATTGAGGATAAAGATTAAAATACGAACCTGGAAATGCTCTCGGTTGGTTTGTTAGCATCGAACATGACAGATCTTGGATATCCTTGAGATTTGAGGAAACTGTTACCAACGAATTGAACAGTCGTCAAGTAACGTTGTCTTGTAACCGGATCGGACACGTGTGCTATCCATTCGGCAACAAAATTAGTTAACAATTTGATCCAACGTCGACGCAATGAAGGATTCTCGAAACTTCCAAGTATCTTCTCGTATTCTATGTTACCATTTTCGTCCGACATTTGTGCGACGAATTCCGACAAGCCGCTCTTTTTCCAAATGGCATGAGCCAATTCGGAATTGCTAAGAATAATTATTTATTAATTTATATATATATATATATAATTAATAATTATTTATTTAGTATTTCTCTCGTCCAAAATTACAATTTTTAATGATAAAATTTTACAGGGAACTTGGACATGAAATGTCTTGTTGAGGACTTTAAATAATAACGATCTAATTAACGAAGTTTAAATGTGTTGTGTTTTGAATATTAATAAAAAGAAAAATGTATGTCAAATTAAAGAAAAAAGACGCTGAACTTTAAAGATTAAGTTGCTGAAGAAGTCCCAATAAAGGGACGAAACGTCCAACTCAATCAAACTAAGTTCTACTTCTTTTCATGTCCAAGTTCCCTGTAAAATTTTATCATTATTAATTATGTTTAATACAAAATACCTGAAGTGATCCCACATAACATGAAAATGTTCCAAGATGGGTGGCAGGAACCACGAATGTCCGGAATGATCGTGCTTTTTCGTAGAATCTCCTGGTAAACCGACATTGTTAAAAGTATTCATGATCATAGGTAAGAAACCTAAGAGTGCTTCCCCGTTGCCATGTTGTCCTAACAGCATGCTACCGAAATTGATCATGTTCTCGAAACTAAGGCCCTGTTCTTCTTTGGTATCTGGTACATTTCTGGTGGTCCTTTTTTTATCAGCTAATCCAGTCATCGATGAGAAAGTATTTATCAAAGAACCCCAGGATATATCGTTTGGATCGTTTCCATCGTTGGCTAGCATGTTACCAACTTTCAAAAGTATCTGTCCTAATCCATTATCCTCGGATTTGACATTTCCCGTTAGACTGCCGCTGATCTTTTTTTTTTATCAAAAGATAAATTTCAAATAGTAAAATACATTTTTATGGGCAAAGATAAAAATCAGAAAAATGATAATTTTTCTACCTGCTTGCCTACGTCCGATTGTACGAAAGCACTTGCTGCATTCTTTAGTCCACCGACTGCATCTTTATCCGTTAGAAATGTCTTGGCAGCTTCGATAAAGGCGTTAGACATGTCATGATCGTTGTCATCGGTCTCGCAATGACCAACCGTTAGCAGAAAAAATAGGAACCACGTTCTAGACAGTAATAGCCACATCATTCTCGGCATGTTTCTTATCTGTAAACAATATTTTTTTATAATATGATTATTCAAACGGTATTTGTTGTGCACAATTTTTTTTTTGTTTTTTTTTTGTTTTTTTTTTTTTGTTTCAATTTATATTCTAACGTCATTATTCCCGTATCTCGTCGAGGATGATTTTGAAGTGAGAAACAAGAATAAGATACGTAGGTGTCGTTGACCCCCTCTTCCTCGACGATTCCTTCAACCGGATCTCATGATTCTGGTCGAGTTATTTTAGGATGCCACAAAACTGCGACCCATTTCAACTATTTTCAACGTAATATCCAATACAATAAGGTTTTTTTTATTCGCTTAACGATCTAACAATTAGAATTTTTTTTATTTAAAAAACGTCATGAAATCCACCCGAGAAAGTTTTAATTACGATTTATATCTTTGATCGTGAGTCATACGTTTTGCTGTTTATCTTTCAGCAAATCCGATCCTTTCACCATAGGATATTAAATTTGTTCAAATGCGTTTAGTGTGTGTGTGTGTGTGTGTATTGTGTTGTCTTGTCTTCTTCACCTATGACTCGACAAATTTATTGCGTTTCGAAAAGTAAGGACGAACTTGATCGCTATAAAACTCCAATGTATCCCTCTAACGCGCAATTTGAGTACCGTAAACCGCATGAAATTGGCATTCTCTAAGCTTGGGTAACGATTCGTTCTAACGGTACGAGCTGTGTTGTTAGTCATTGCTCCTCCAACGCGCCAAACTCTTCGATTGACTGTGTCTACATTTGCCATTTTATTTGAAATCTTTTAGCAATTCTCATTTAAATCGAACGAACAAACAAACAAACAATAATCTTTCATTTCTATTAGCTATCATAAATATCGATATAAATTAGATACAAAGTTTGTCCGAGCTGCAAACGTGTTTACTGTAAGATTCAACATCTTCTTCTTCTTCTACTTCTTTTAAAACATTTCTATCGTTCATTTCTAAATACCGTACCGTGTATTTCATTTATTTTTTGTATGACTCATTTTTCATCCCATGTAAAGCAGATGTTCGAGACAGAGTTGAGTTAACGATGTAACGGATCGTATTGTCGAGTTATCGATTAATGATATATAAAAAAAGAAAAAGTAACCACACTGGGGATAAGCTGAGAAACATAATTCCCTGTAAGCATTAGTCACTTGTCAACTGTTTTCAAAAGAACCGTATTATTGTATTATCATGCCATTTATATCGATGAATTTTGTTGTAAACTTATAACCAAAGAACACAACGAGTCATATTTTTGTCAAGATTTAAATTCATATTTGTATTTATAATTGTAGATCATAATTTTTCTTAACAACAATGAGCCTTCATCTCGTTTAATTCGATGTTACTTATTTCATTAGCTTTTTAACGAGATATTAAGAATTTTATTTGTGCTTGTTTTTTTTCTTTCTTACTTTCTTTCCTTCATTCTGAAAATAAACGCTACAATTCTTCCACATTCGTATGCTTCACGACGAACCGGAACGGCAAAGAAGAGTTCAGTGCCGTGCATGTTTAATAACGCGTGCCGTTAAAGTACATGCAAGTCTCTTTCGATATTGCACGAAAATAATTTAACAGTTGTTTTGATTACTTTATAATATTGTAATAAGTTGTTAGAACGAAAAGCTTCTTTTTTCGTTTTTACAAAAGGTTTTTGCATTACGCGAAAATAGGAACGCATTCTCGAAAAGCATAAAATATTTATCTTCTTATCAACTTGTTGATAAAGTTAAGCCTTGACTCACTAGTATGTTGTCGAAACGGTTATGAGAGCGCTATTATAATCGAACCACATTATTAGGTATTATGTGCTATTAACTTACTTCCTAGTGCACATAAATATTATAAGAACATTTGCAATTTTATATTTTTTAATGGATAGATATAGTATATAAAACTTGACCCTCATGAATTATTGATTTACGAGTTAATTCATTTCCATTATATTTATATGTTAAGAGTTTAGTATTTAATTAAATTAGTTATTTAAATTAATTAGTGTATACATTTGTTACGTCCGGAAACGCAATATGTTAAATTTAACTAACTAAAGCCTGTTTTTGCCACTCTGCCTGTATCGAGTATAGCTAGGATCAGGCAGGTTCGTTTTTTCCAAAAGTTAAACAACAATAAAAATAGCAAATGATATTCGAATGTAGATAATTAACAGGAGGAGCGAGGAGGAATTCGGAGGATTCTTAGGAGTGGAGGTTAAATTCCGTTCACCGTTGTTCTGGTTCACAAGCCAATTTAATATTTGGAAACATTTACTTACAGTTTCGTCGATGTACAATAATAAATCCTTTAATTCAATGAGAGTAGCTTACTCTTCTAGATCGGGTCGCAATTAATGCATTTATAAAATTTTTTCGTTCCTTCGGTTCAGTCGGAATAAAGCCAAGATGATTAGGCATGTATGTAGTTGCACCAACACAATTACACGTTTTCTTAAGATTAAACAACTGTAGAATAACACTCAGAATATAACAAACAAAAGACTGATCGGTAATATAACAATCACTAAAATATTAATATAATAAGGAAAATCGAAACTAAGGTTTCAAAAAACCAGACTAAAGTTGGACGAAAATGAAGACTCAAGATTTTAATCAACAAGACTACAAAAGTAGGACTAAGACTTAGACTGGACAAAAAAGTAAAATTAAGACTCGCGAGGGCCCAATAATTGTCTTGGTGGGACAACTATATAGGTATATAACCTATATAGGTTAATAATTGTCCCACGGGCGCATTCCGCTGACCTAAACAATCCCACGAGCATTCCAAGAAGTACCACTGGCGGAGGCAGTAATTAATAAGTTTTTAACATTCATTTAAAAATTTTCTTATTTGATTTTTTTTCTAGGAATATTTATTTTCTACTGATGATCCTATACAACTTGATTTAAGTTCATCCGCCCGTCTTATTCTAACGGCTAACGGATGTGATTATTAAATTTCGGCTAGGTTGCACTTTTGGAATGCGTGTGCATTGCCGTAGAGGACAAATAGGTCGAACATGTGCAAGGAATAGGGAGGAAATTTTCCGGTATATATCATGTAGTGGAAAAATACTGAGTGAAATTAAGTATTGATAAAGAAGAAATAATGTTTTAGAAATTATAAGCGTGGCGGGACGTCACACATTGTACAATTGATTATTTATGAAAACTATCTTATTAAAATAATTAATCACCTTTGAGAGTATTACAATTATAAATGACTTTAGATCCTGTTATTTCTTAATTAATAGTTTCAATTATGAAGCACGAGTACTGTTTAATGAATTTGACTTTTCATTAAACATCTATATAATGAAATAATCGAGCGTGGCACATGGTCTCGAATGGAAAATCATGGATCGTCTTAGATGTTAAAAAAACAAAAAAATACGGAAAATAAGGATATGTGTGCGTGTTTGTGTGTGTGTGTACGGTTGTCTGGATTTCGAGGTAACGATGTAATTAAAATGGTTAACTGGTTCGGAAACTTTACTATCACGAATGACGACTGTATTGTAATAAGTGCAGCAATCGTTATCAAGTAGAACAAACAAATAGAAAATTTACAAAACTACGAAATAAATAAAGGTCAAACGAATTCGAAAGACGAATGTGGTTCAAGTATTGATCGATTCTTCGAAGAAACATTAACACTCGTATTAATTCTTACGATAAGAGGAGCATTAATTAAGAAAATTGAAATTAGATCATAAATAATTATTCAATTATTTTCTCTATTGAGAAAAATCCCAACATATTATTTGTTCTAATATAATTTCTACAAATATTATATATATATTATTGTGTATTTAATAAATATATTAAAAAAATAATTTACCAAAAAACGGATGTGATATAATCTGTCGCTTTTTAATTCCAAAAGCACGATATTGTAGAAGTAGAAAATCGTCTTCTCGTAGAATGAATTCCAGTGAAATGAAGAAGAAGAGGAAGAAGAAGACGCGCTGGTTGTCGACTAGAAAGATTCAGCAGTTCTCTTGTCTCTACTACCATACACTTGACACAGCAAAGGTTGTGGCGTGACTGGTGTTCAACGTAGCCGGACGAACGGTACTTACTTACCTGAGCGAACGAGCTTACCTGGCCTACGAACGTACAAGCCAGGTAAGACGGGACGAGCAGGAGGATGCACTATTAAACGAATACGATACAGCACCGTCACCTTTTTCTTTTTTCTTTTTTCTTTTCCTTCCGCGTGCCCCTTTCTCTCTATTTTTTCGTTTTTTTTTGTTTTCTTTTTTATTTTAATTTATTTTATTTTATTTCAATTTTTTACCGAAGCAATTTTTGTTTTAATCGAACTTAACAAAATACTACTTCCATTTGGTTTCAATATAATCTTCATTTTTTTAATTATTTAATTCTACACTCGCGCACATAGATGAATGAGGGGGAAACAATGTTATAAATAAAAAAAAAAAACGAAGAGAAGAAAGTGTATAATTATTTTGAAAAAAAAAAAAACAAAAAAAAGAAAAAAGAACAAAACGTTTGTATATAACCAATAGTACGGCAAAATATCAGGAAACATTTAATTGGTCGGTTTCTTAACGGTAACGTCTCCGTAAAAATGGCTCCGAGTGGCGAGAGCGAGTCATTGACCTCCCCAAAAAATTAAGGGGGAACTAAAATCCGTGGACGGTAACATTATTAGCCATTCGATTCCAAGTACCAAGGTCGCACCTTGTTCGATACAATGCCAGGAAGGAACATTCAACCGGTTCCAAAGTGTGGCTCGGTGCCAAGATTTAAGTGCCAGATGATCGTTTGCATTCCTTCATGGATTTATTTATTTTCATTTTTATCCCACGAATCGTCGTTTAAATGCGCGTGATTCTTGATAAATACGAATTTCCGATTTGTTTTCTTTTTTTTTTTTTACAATAATTTTATTTGTATTCTAAACGTAAGTGAAATAAGAGATATGCATTAGTTTGAAAAAAAGAAAAAAAAATTAATTTTTTTTGCTTCGTCAACAATTTTAACTATTATCGAGCGTAATCGATGGTATACGTGTGATAACAAAAATCAATAATAGTGTTCGTTTAGATCATTATATTATACTTTATGTTTATTTCTGTTTAATTAACCTATTTTTCTTTTCGTTACCTTATTAACTAGTTCATTATGCTACGTGGCATAAAGAAATGTGCTGATACAATATAATCTACAATATGACAAATATTTTAACCACCTGAGTCATCATTTTGTTTTCTCTTTTCTTTTTTCTTTTTTTTTTTAGAAATAAATGGGTTAAAACATTTATATTAGCCGTAAATATTTCATGTATACTATATTACTCTTTCATTTTTCTTTTTTCAAAATGTTGTTAAGAAAAAATATTATATTAATTAGCGTGATAAATAATGGACGACATTACTTCACCATACGTTTTTATTTTTTTTTTATTTTTTTTTCACAAAATTTACCAATAAACTAAATATTTATATTTACGTTTAATTGTTCATTAAGTGGTAACGAATTTACGAAAGAAAATGTTTATCTAAATATTTGTATTATTCGTTGAATTTAGTATTTAAAAGGCACGTAGGTTTATTGCCAAATGTCTTTCCATCGTTTATTATTAGACTGGAATAGGTAATTTTATTTGAAATACGTCAATAAAAAGGTATAATTAAGGCTTATTTACTTATCTAATAATTAGACGATCGTTTTGTGAATTTCTCGGATAAAATGGACTTCCACAAACATTTAACATTAGGCTACCTTTACTCATAATGTTTTAATTTTTTCATTGATAAGAATAAAACGTCGTAGTTTGCATATATGTATAATATAAATCGTTAACATTTTACATCATACGTATTTTTTAACGTTTCATTCGTTGTCTTTACAAAGATACGGTCTTTTTTGTTGCATTTTTAATGCACTTCACGTAAAATATCGGAGTTTGTTAACTCGTATTAAAATACTTTAATTCTTTTAGTTTGAAAACACAATGAATGAAATAACATTCGAATATTTGAATGTTTTTTACCTAAGTTATTTTCATTTTTAAATGACTATCGTCATTGAAACATACGTTTATACGTCGTTGTACGATCGTACTAGTTTCGCAAAACATCAGAGAAACGATGAGGTATGAAAAATTGATTAGTTTAACAACCGGCTCACGTACCACCATCCATTTTCCTTTTCTTTTCGTTGTACGTATTTATAAATAATGAATGAAAGGCTTCGAAAATGAAAAAATAGATATTTTCTACTTATCAATTGTAACCAAAGTAAAGGACTCGAACGAAATATGATGACATAGTTATAGTATGCTCTTTAAAGGTGTGTTATTTAGCTTACCACACATATGTGTACATTCATTTTGGCGATATTCCTTACGAGAAAGCGAAGGAAAACGATTTAAACGTGAATAAATGATCAAAGCAGGTAGAACATAAAACTCGTCTCTTTCTTACGTATTTCTTTTTTTCTTTCCTGTAATATCGTATACTCCAGTTGAAGAAAGAAAGAAGGAAGAAAAACATAGTTTCCTTTATATCAATCGATGTCCAAGATGACGAGGAAACAAGCTTGGAATGAAGAAACTATTTACGCTTTGAAGTTGTACGAAACATTTCTCGGATTAATCGGAGTTTGGCCTTTCGATGTTGAAAAATTGTCATCCAAGTTACGTTGGTTTTTGGCTATTTTGATACAAGTTAGTCAACAAGTTATCGTGATATCAATTTAATTGTTATCTTACCGCGAGATTTTATTAAATTTACAAATTGAATTTATGTGAAAATAATAAAACTAGTAATTGACATATTTTGTTCAGATGAGTACGATAATTAGTTTATCATTGGAGGTTTATCTACATTGCGTTGATCTCGATGACACCATGGATGCATTTTTAATGGATCTTTCATCGGTCGTCAGTATCTCTAAATTATTGCTTACGAGAATTAATTGTCAATATACTCTATCATTGGTGTCATCTATCGTCAAGGATCTTTCATTTTTGGAAGATTCTGATCAAAGAGAAATTGTGATGAAGTATACTTCCAGGGGAAAAATCGTTTCAGCTACTATACTATATTTAGGTTATGCGTCTGGCTTTAGTTTTGTTTTCAGAACACTACCGTTGCATTACATTCTACCATTCAATTCTAATATTAACGAGAGCAGCAACACCAAATCAACGATTTATTTTTTATCAACTTATTGCGTTTTCGAAGATCAATCGGGACTTTGGCGTACTGGGATTCTTATTCTTCAAGCTATGCAGATATTTGTTAATGCAACCTCTCATTGTGGAAACGATGGATTTTTTTTCGGTATTGCGATGTACCTTTGCGGTCAATTCGAAGTACTCAAAATGAATTTTGCCAATTTGAAATGTAAGAATAATCGTTCTAATCAAAAATTTGACACACTCGTAAGGAGACATTGTCATTTGATTCGTCTTGCTGATAATTTGGAAGAAGCATTTAACATGATAATATTGATACAATTGTTGATGAGTGCTTTGCTTCTTTGCGTCGAGGGTAAATTTTTCTGATGTATTCTCATTATTATTTATTATACAATCTGATCAAAGTGAGTTTGTTTATTTTTCAGGCTTTCAAATGTTGGTGTCTCTCGATGAAAATGATACGATTGCAGCTGCCAAACATGCAGTCCTTATCGTAACCCTACTCGTTCAATTATTTATTTATTCTTACGCAGGTGACATGTTAGAATCTAAGACAGCCGAAATAGTTCTCGGCGTTTACGATTCTTCGTGGTATACTTTCGACACTAGTTCCATCAAAAATCTAGCCTTCGTCATGTTTTATGGTAGAATACCACGGCAAGTAACGGCAGGAAAATTTGTTTCTATGAATCTTTTAACATTCAAAGAAATTATCAAAGCTTCGGCATCGTATTTTTCCGTACTTAGAGTAGCTTTGTACGAATGAAGAAGTATCGTTGTTTTATACATTAAAATTGTCTCTGAAAATTATTCGAGACTTACGAAACAAGCGAATGGAATTTTGCAAATTTCATGAATTAGAATTAATCGAATACATAACTTACCCCTATTTCCAGTTCTATTTTCTTTTTTTTCATTAAATAGAAATTCATTACAGTCGATAAAACTGTCGTAGATTTTTGTTTAGAATGTTATTTTTTAGGAGCAACAGGTGTGCGAGAACATTGCCTAAAAATGTGTATGCAAACGTATACAATTCAGTTTAATTGTTAACGTGGAACGATTAGTTTATGACGATGAGTCTTGAAAAACGTTTGTATGTTTGTTAAACGAATCTATTATACTTGGAACTCTTGGCTTATGCGTTCGTTCAACAAATTTCATTCGAATTCTTGAAAATAATCTTTTTTGTTTTGTTTTTAAATATTTCTGATTTGTATTATTTGTAATTGCATGCATCGACAGAGACAGTCAATGAAGTACCAATAGATTTTTATCAAATAATTATATTGTTGAATAATTTTAAACCTTTCGTTTCTAAAAATTCATACACGAGTCGTATTATGGCTGTATCGAAAGGATTAATAATTATTTAAAAATATGTAAAATAGAGATATGATCACGGAAATGATCATTTTTATAATATCTTAATAAATTGTTTGTAGGAAATTATGTTCGGAAATTTACATTGTTAATTAATAGTGGATTATGATAGGTGTTCTATTATTGACTGTCGGTGTATTTACTTTCTTCCTTATTAATTCATCAACTTACCTGTTCGTCAATGATCTTTCGTCGATATAGATTTATCAATTATGACCAGTTAAAAAATGGCTCTTTGCAATAACGTTACTTCTTGTTTTTTGAAAACATACCAAATTGTTGAAGATTTTAAACGATTTCAAAACTTGTACAGGTTCCTTTTTTACTGGTCGAGTCGTCGTTAAGAAAGGCACCGACTTCACACGATAATTGATGACTTCTCTTCAACCAATGAAGTCACGTAATCCTCTGCTGAACAATATAATCATTTTAATATTTTTTACCTTTATAAACGCAAATAATTATTTGTTAGTTGATTAATTTAAAGTAAAGTGATTTTCAACAACAACAAAAAGTGTATATTTTTTTTTAATCGGAGCTCACAAACACTCATCCAATTGGATTTTTCATGATTTTATTAAACATTTATTCCGATCAAAGATATTTTTCATATCTTGCACCAATAACACTACCCGAAATGAACATTGATCGCATAACACCTAACCATCGGAAATGCAGTTACTGACTTAGATGGATAAAGACATTTTTCCTATTCCACATTTTTATCAGCAGATGTGAATAAAATATGAATCATCTATCGATGATAGAAATATCCTCTTGGACAGGAAAAAAAGAAATTTACTTGGAACAATTTTACTGGAGAAAACATTTGCGAATGTAACACTCTACTCTTATTTCAAACAACATAAAAGAAGGAGTCTTTTGTTTGTAATATATCCATTGGAATACGAACGTCATAAAACGCATTACTGAATAATACTATAATGTCGATACGCATACATTGTCGTATGCAAAATTGTTCAGCAAAATATATTATCTTATATAAAATTATGCGATATCGTCTATAATGTTACCACTCACGCGATGGATAGGGTAGGATAATAGATTTGTTCGAATTGAATCGAATTACGAAGCTCGTGCGCATTTTCCCATAGCATTTACTATTCATCTTCCCATCGATTTCATTTAAATTCTTTCTTCGCGATCTTGCACGAATAATACATAAGATAGTTAAAACCATTACAACTTGGATGCACTTTAGGAAAAACATTATCTTTTTTCCTCTTTTATTATTATTATCATTTTTTATTAGACGATATTGTTTCGTTATCGTTAACTCGATGCAAATGCATCAAGAAAAATGAATAACATAAATGATGTTGTCTGGACTACCGAAGCCAATTATGCTTTAGGAACATACAAATATATTACTTGGACTACTGGCACGTGGCCGTTAAAAAAAGAAGGATTATTTACGATGATTCGTTTTGGTATCGCTTTTGCATTAGAGGTACGTAAATGCTTATACGATACTTTTACTTTCTACGAAGTAGTGTGGGAAAGAATGCTGCTCTAGGAATTTGACTTTAGTCGTCAGTTCACATTTCATTGCTAAATAAAAAATATATATAATAGATCTTATTGATTGTTATATTTATCGTTTAACATAGTTCGGCATACTCGTTTCCGTTTTGATGGAAATTCGATTGAATTGTGGCACGGCCGACGAAACTTTGGATTTCTTTGCATTGACTGCAGTGACAATTGCTGGCTTGACAAAATTAATTCTGGTCAAAGTTCACCGAGAAGATTTACAAAGAATTCTTTTGTCAGCGCTCAAGGATTGGAACACGCTAGTCGATAGTTCATTGGAAAAAAAAATATTATGGAAGTATACGTACCGCGGTAAACTTTTATGCCGAATACAGATGGGGTTCGGTTTAGTTATCATAACTGCGATGACTTTGGATGCTTTGCTGGCTGCGATATCTTTTCAACCGGTCAATGAAAACTCGACTGAAGAAATTTTCAGACAGACACCTCTTAGGACAATGTGTATCTTTGGCGACATGACAACCTCCACTTATTGGACAGTATTTGTTTTTCAAGCTGTTCAAATGATCAATGCTATCGCCGTTGATATGGGAAACGACGTTTTCTTCTTTGGCATTGCCATGCACATTTGTAGCCAACTGCACGCCCTGAAAGTATTTTTCGATCAGTTCAAATCAGAGGAATCGAAAGATCGTATAAAGAAAATCGATGATTTCGTTAACAGACACTCACACGTTTTGGATCTTGCTCAAAGATTAGAGTACACTTATAACAACGTTTTATTGGCAGTTTTGATGGCAGATGGATTGCACATTTGTTTGGCAGGTAATGTTAAATCTTTTAAAATACAAGAACGTTTAAATGATTTTAATATTATTTTCAATCGTCAGGTATCCATATACTTTTGTTATCCAAACAATACGACATGGTTCAACTTTTGAAAACGACCGTTGCGTTTTTGGTCGTATTGGCTCAACTTTTCTTATACAGCTATACCGGGGAATATTTGTCTACGTTGTCCCAGGACATTTGCAACGTCATTTATCAATTTCCTTGGTACGAGTGTTCACCCAGTACAATTAAAAATGTAACATTCATTATAATGAGAGCACACGAGCCGTTACGTCTTACCGCTGGTAAATTTTATACCATGAATCTTGAAAATTTTAAAAATATTTTAAAAGCATCTTTTTCATATTTTTCCGTTCTACGAATAATGTTCGACGAATGATTTTATTATACGTTGGTCATTTGTTGCATTTAAAAACGATTATCAATGTTATTACTAAAATTGTACAAAAAAAAAGAAAAAAAAAGAAATGGAATGAAAATAGCATAAAATATTGGTTGTACGATCGGAATCGATATATTCATAATGCGTGCCTTAATTATGTAAAAGTTCACGCCTTAGTCCTATAGGGAATTACTAAGTGCTAACGTTTGCACCACCACCATTCGGATCTCGAGTGCATGCGCTCTGTTGGGCCCATTACCAAAAAACACTCCTTCTATTCTTCATTGGTTCAATCACGTGTTTTCATTTTATTTTAATTCCATCGTATCTTCCTCAAAACCAATCATCAGAGGACTCCATATTGGAGAAATCTGCGTAAATACATTGATAGTAAGATGTATGACACGATATATGATTAGAAATTTGATTTTCATCATGATGAGAAAAGCAGGATCCGTTGCAAATCGTTTTTTTTTTTATATAAATCTAATGAAAACTAACGAATAATACTTTTACAGTATTATTTGTAGAAAGTTTATTAATCATGCTTACTCTGTTTTTGGTTAATCTTAGCGATCTGCTTTTAAGTTTCATTTTCTACAATCCAGATGTATTTCTTGTATCTCTTATCACCTTTTCAAGTATATCAAACTAAAAATTCACTATACACAATATCAACGAAGTCTTCTTTCCAAGTTGTTGTACCGAGTCTACTTGATGCAAGACTGCGCGTAAATGTTCGACATTTTTATCAGTGGCTATAAGTAAAATATTATACATTAGCAGGGGGGGGGGATGGAAAAAAGTACGTTTTGTCATATCCGAATATTAGTAAAC
Source organism: Polistes canadensis (assembly GCF_001313835.1). Classification (NCBI taxonomy): domain Eukaryota; kingdom Metazoa; phylum Arthropoda; class Insecta; order Hymenoptera; family Vespidae; genus Polistes; species Polistes canadensis. The sequence goes on from NW_014569655.1 coordinate 441,025, forward strand.
AAAATATATTTACGGGAAAAAAGAGAGAGAGAAAAAAAAACGTTTTTCGAAAATAATTTCAGAGAATTTCTATAGAAAGGAGAAAACTTGGCGGTGGCAACGCTATAATTCGATTACGCATATGGCATGAAAAATATAAGCCAAACCTAAAATTATACGACATAGTATGCGACGTCAAACGCACGCGCAAATGGTCATAGTTCGTTGCATATGGTTACGAATTACAAAGGTAGTGTTCATATTCTCATAGCCTTTACCCCTTTTCCCAATAATTTCGTTTAACATATTCCTCACAATCATGCAACAATAATACCTGCGACTTGATCCATATACTTTTGATGAAAATGTTCTCTCTTATTTTATTCCACACTGTCATAAGAAAAACATAGTATCTTCGCGAGTCCATCGCTAAAAATGGATACGGAGAAGGTTGTTTGGAATCCTGACGCCACGTATGCTCTAAGAACATATAAATTTATAACATGGATTACTGGTACCTGGCCGCTACAGGATCAAGGAATATTCGCGATTATTCGCTTCACTATTTCCTTCATTTTAGAGGTAGTACTTGTGTAATATTCATTTCGAAAAAATACAAAATAAAAGAATTACGCGAATCGTGATAGAGATCATTGAAGAAATAATAGAAAAAAAGAATTAATAACAAATGTTTTATTTATAGTGTAAATTAATGTAATTAATATAATGTTTAATTTGTCTTTTTTAACTCGTATGTTTGATAACAGTTTGGTATACTAGCTTCTATTCTACTCGAAGTTTATCTAAACTGTGGAGACGTTGACAAAACGCTAGAGTTCTTTGGTATATCAGCAGCTATGATTACGGGTTTGACGAAACTCGTTTTCATCAAGCTGCATCAAGAAGATTTACGAAAAATCATTTTGTCGGCAATCAAGGATTGGTCCTCGATCATTGACAATTCGTCGATGAAGAAGATCACATGGAAGTATACTAATCGGGGATTATTGGTGTGCCGCGTTCAAATGAGCTTAAGTTTTTTAACCGTTGTAACAATGATCATGGATGCCCTACCATCGTCAAATAGTTTTCAACAGAACAATGCAACATTCAACGAAGAAGATATTAGACAGGTTCCATTGAGGACCATGTGTCTTTTTGGCAACATGTCTACTCCTATTTATTGGACAGTATTCAGTTTACAGGGTGTCCAGTTATTCAATTCGATAATTGTCAATATAGGAAACGACGTATTTTTTTTTGGAATTGCTATGCACGTTTGTGGCCAACTCGATGCGTTGAATATTTTTTCTGACGAGTTCAAAGCGAACAATGAAAATGATCAACTTAAGAAAATCGGAGAATTTGTTCGTAGACATTTGCATCTGTTGGAAATGGCTCAATTGATCGAAAACACCTATACTAATATTCTTTTAGTCAATCTAATAACTGGCGGATCGCATATCTGTTTAGCAGGTATTTGATTTTTCATATTTTTTATTAACATTATTCTTTATATAAATGATTATTGTTTTAATCACATATTTTTTCTATTTTCACACACACAGGAATACAAATAATTTTTCTATCCAATACAATCGACGTAGTTCTTCTGACGAAAGTCGGTTCTGTTCTAATCATCATTTTGGTTCAACTTTTTCTCTACAGTTATGCAGGTGATTACTTGTCATCATTATTCAAAGATGTTTGTCAAGTTATTTATAATTGTACCTGGTACGAATTCTCTCCGAGTCACGTTCGCAATCTGATGTTTATTATCATGAGAACCCATATACCATTTAATCTTACGGCGGGTAGGTTTTATATCATGGACATTGAAAATTTCAAGAACATCGTTAAAACGTGCTTCTCCTTCTTTTCCGTTTTACGAATTGTATTCGAGGAATAAAAGATTGATCTTGTGTAAGTGTAGAAAAATAATGATATTGAATCTTCTGTGATCTTTTGATTATCATTTATTAATTGTAATTTAAATTGTTCATTGGTTGCATCAGATTTATTTTGATAAAAGTAAACATTGTTTACCGAAATTTGTAGCTTTAACGCCTACGATTTTTCATCAAAGGCAATTGGTATATCCATCTTGCTGAACAATTTGCATTAATAACAATAAAAAGAAAAAAACATATGAGCACAATTGTAAAATGCGTCAAAGAAGAAATATAATACCTTACCGCAATAATATTACACGACAAACAAAAGTACAAAGAAAATGTTTACGAAGATGGAAGAAAGGTACTTGTTCAATGCCAACATTCGTAGACGCGAATGGCATAAGAAACTTATAACTCGACGCTATAATTCAGTTAGGTGGATAGATGGTCAGAAAAATATAACCTAAGCTGCAATAAAATAATGCGATATTGTCTATAATGTTAGTACTCTCGTAGTAAATGACCGTATGTTCACTTTCCCATAATCTTGCTCATCCCTAATAATTTTGTTTAGATCATGTGCGAATAATACATGCGATAGTTTTGCTCCATACACCGGAGATGTATTTGATAACAATTTTGTTTCCACTTATACTCATTCCTCTTGTTTCCTTTTTTATTTTTATTCTTTCGTATCGGAGTGTTAACGTTGTTTCGTCGCGAGTAAACCCGACAAAATGGCGATCGACGATGTAGTCTGGAGTGCTGATTCCGTCAATGCACTGTGGATGTACAAATACATAACTTGGACAACTGGTACGTGGCCTCTACAAAGGGAAGGAATATTTTCGACTATTCGGTTCTGTGCCACATTTCTTTTAGGGGTACTGCAATACTTTAACTTACTAACAATATAAAATATATTAGTATATAAACGTTAAGCGTTTTAAATATTACGAAATCATCATCTGATTTATAGTTCAGTACTTGACTGCTATTATCTATCACAGTTTGGTACATTAGTTTCCATTCTAATGGAAATTCGACTGAGTTGCGGTAGTACCGACGAAACCCTGGATTTTTTTGGAATCTTTTTGGCTACGGTGGCAGGTCTGACTAAATTAATCTTCATCAAGTTGCATCGTGATGATCTACGGAAGATCCTTTTGTCAACGCTTAAAAATTGGTCAGCTATAGTTGAGAGTTCCTCGGCAAAAAAAATTATGTTAAAATACAGCCAACGTGGCAAATCCGTGGCCCGTATGCAGATGAGTTTTGCTTTTGTCATCATCATAACTATCATCCTGGATGCCATGCCTTTGTCGGAATCCTCTTCTAAACAGGATAATATAACCACGAGCGAAGATTTACCTAAAAGAATACCTCTTCGAACTATGTGTGTCTTTGGTAATATGTCAACGTCTACTTATTGGACAGTCTTCGTTTTGCAGGCAATTCAGTTAGTCAACGCTGTACTCATTGAAAGTGGAAACGACGTTTTCTTCTTCGGCCTTTCTATGCAGATTTGTGGTCAATTGGGTAGTTTACAAATACTCTTTGAAAAATGTCGTGGCCAAGAAGAGGAGGATCGTATCAAGGAAATCGAACAATTCGTTGACAAACATTCGCATCTGTTGGATATAACTCGACGAATCGAGGACACTTTTCATTACGTTCTTTTAATAATTCTAATGACCAATGGACTTCACATCTGTTCAACAGGTAAATAGATTATGTATGTTTTAAACCGATTATTAATCGATTTTATTTCGTACAAAATATCTTTTTTAATCTTCAGGTATACAAATATTGATGCTGTCCAAACAAAACAACATTGTTCCTTTGATCAAAGCCGTCGTTGCGTTTGTCGTCATATTGGCACAACTTTTTTTATACAGTTACGCCGGTGATTTTCTCTCGTCGTTGACATTAGATATTCATCGATTGATTTACAATTTTCCTTGGTACGAATTTTCCTCGAACAATGCTAAAAATGTCTTATTCATAATCATGAGAGCACACAAACCATTTCGCCTGAGAGCAGGCAGATTTTATCCAATTGATTTGGAAAGTTTCAAGAACATTTTAAAAGCATCTTTTTCATATTTTTCCGTTTTACGAATTGCATTTGAGGAATGATTTCCATGCGTATTATTTATTAATAGAAAATTGTTACTAAATAATTAATCGTCGCATGGTACGACTTCTATATGGATAAATAGTAACAGAAACAATTAACAGCGATTACTTTATTTAATATTGTTATTACTTTTATAATATAGCTTTAGGCAAATGCAGAAAGAATATAAGAAAAAAACCTATATGACATATCGAGCGAAGGGACATATATAATAAATAAAACACTAATTAAATAAAGCAGACTAATTACTTAAACATATAACAATACTTCGTTCGATTTAAATCACATTATTCATTTTCAACAAAATATTCAAACATTGTCATTCACAAGTATAGTATATGTTCTATACGATAAAACAAACCTTGTATGAAGTCGACCACTTGGTACTCGCCATTTGTTTCAATTATTTCCAATTTTTGCGAAGAATATTTGTCATCATCTTGAGTTTTTATTATTTTTTCGTTAAACGATACTTCCTCACTGAAAATAATGTCTTCGACGTTCGTAATGTGTTGCGACTTAGAAGAACGAAATAGACACACTGTGTGATCTTTGGAAACATAGTCGAAGTAGACCAGAGCGCATGCTCCGAGAAAAAAAAAACTAACATAAGAAAAGGGTAAGGAAGATTGCAGCAGAGAGTAGCGTTCAGATTAAATAAGAAATGAGTTAGGAAATGTTTCTCGCTACGTAACTGCTCATCTTGTATCGTATTACGAAAATGTATAGATCGTTCGATAAAATGACGACGAATGATAGTGTTCAATCAGCACTACTGGGATAGGCCATCAACCAAAAATGGGAAAAAAACCGTGGAACGATGAGGTTGCATACGCTATGAACTTTTACAAATTCTTAACGTTACCGACAGGTGTTTGGCCACTTCAGGATTACAATTTTTTCTCCAAAGTCCGTTCCGTTGTAGCAATCGGTTGTCAGGTAAACATTATTTTCATATTTTTAATACTATTGTAAAAACAACATTGCAAATTATTTTTCTATTTTACAGATATTCATGTTAATATTTCAATGTAAAGAACTTCTCGATGGGTGCAACTACAGCCATGTCAATTTGGACAGTCTTACAATAATCGCGTGCAACATAATGGCAATCATTAAAATCGCTTGTTATCGATATTATTCTCAACACTTAATCGATAATTACAAAAGTGCAATAAAGGATTACTCGGAAAGTAAATCCTTGAAAGATTTTGGGATTATGAAAAGGCACGCATTCATTGGGAGAAGTTTGTGTTCCAGTTTAATATGTTTCTCATACTTTTCAACGTCGATCTTCATGATCGCACCTTTCTTCATGGGTGTCGAAGGTACGACCATAAACGGCACGAGGACGAGTCTTCCTAAAACGTTGAGTTATCCGATGCCTTCCGATTGCACTTTGGGAAGTTTCAATGTTTCTATTGGATTATATTGTTTTATTTCTGCGTTGGATATCGTATTGCTGATTAGTACGTGCAATGGCAATCTTGGTAAAGTATCCTTTTACGATTATTATCTTCAACAAAATTATTTCAATAAAAATTAGTTACACAAACGTTTCATTTTGAAGGTAACGATTGCCTTTTTTTCGGTATTACCTTGCATGTTTGCGGACAAGTGGAAATATTGAAGACACAGTTTACACGATTTAAATTTCAAAAAGGGATGAAACAAAAATTCAGTCATTTGTTGTCGAGATATAGCGAATTGTTAACTTTGGCCGAATATCTCGTCAATACTATCAGCATCGTTTTGGTAGCACAATTACTCGTCAGTTGTATACTCATCTGTATCATAGGTATCATTCCCCACGTGTATTAGGGTGATCTTTCTTTTACGTATTTTGGAATTTTCTATGAAACTCTTTCTAAACAAAAAAAAAACAAAATATTCAAGGTTTCCAATGTATTTTGGCTCTGCATTATTCTGATATCTTCATGTTCACCAAGTCGTTGACCGTGCTGAGTACTTTTCTGTTGCAACTACTCATCTACAGTTACGTTGGAGAATACTTAAGAAATCAAATGGAACAAGTTGGTTATGCCGCTTATGGGAGTGCATGGTATGATTTTCCGATATCTTGGAGGAAGGATTTGATCTTTCTAATAATGAGATCGCAACAACTTGTTGAAATAGCAGCTGCTTATTTTTTCCCGGTAAACATGCGAACTTTCATGAGTATCGTTAAAACCTCTCTCTCGTATCTGTCAGTACTACGCGTAATGTTATTACAAACGTAATATGTGATAAACAAAACAAATAAAGATTCGCACCGGTTATTATTAGTCGCAATATTTTTAATATTCTATTGATCTGACCATAATTGTTCTTACTTTTTCCTATAATCAAATTATTTCTCGATAATGATGGGCTCACTATTTTTCTTGTGATTATGATAATCAAGAAGATCGAATACGTCCTATTAGTATAAAGATTCTTATACTGTATTTTATAGTAGACGTATGAAATAACCATAAGCGTGAATTTTGTCTGAACATATGTTACGACACATTTTCCTTTCTATATCTTCTTATACTTTAGGACAATTGCAATGGGAACGAATCAAGGAATCTATACGACAATAGAAGAACGTTCGAAATTTTTGTTCAAACACGTTACATTTCTCTTTATTTCTCTTTTTCTCTTTCTCTCTCTCTCTTTCTCATAGCAACGTTTCTACAACAAGAAATGGTGTCAGTGACAACGTTCCATTTCGGCTGAGGTTAGAAATCGCCGTCTTGATGATAAATTTGTCGGTTAACACAGCTGTTAGTATCGAATGAAATGTGCCTTAAAAAGACCGCTGTTTCGTTTCGGACTCTACAGCGAATTCTTGTAAGGTAATTACACGGAATACATTTCTATGGAAATAAAATAACTCTACTATGGGATAATAATTAAAGGTAATCTGCGTACAAGTTCGTATCGATTAGCATTTCGAGATAAAACGATCACGCAATTTTAACAGGTTACTGTCCAGTTCAAAAAGCGGGGATGGTAAGAAAAAAGAAGCATGCACAAAAGTAACGAAGAAATTCGAATCGTGCCAGTTGGATCCTTGCATGTTGGATCCGTGCAAGCCAGAACCGAGTGTGGTTATCATTGGGGCAGGAATGGCAGGATTATCAGCAGCTCATCGTTTGGCACAATGCGGGCTGCACAATTTTACGATACTGGAGGCAACGGATAGGTAACATTCTGTTTACCTTATGTCAAACTCGAATAATCTTTGGTGGTCTAATAAAAAAAGGTTACTTTCATTTGTATTCGATACTACGAATAACTGAACTAAAGTTATGCGTTGTTTCGATTGTCAGGCCTGGCGGAAGAATTCATTCCTGCTGGTTGGGAGATGTCGTTGCCGAAATGGGAGCAACCTGGATAGAAGGTGGATGCCTGACGAATCCTATTTTTACCTTGGCAGCTCAGGAAGGACTTTTAAAAGCCCCACTCTCCAGACCTGAGCCAAATCATGGACTCTTTTGTACCAGTGATGGTCGTGCGATCGATCTACCAATCAGCATCACAGCATTCCACACCTTCCGACAGATCGAACAACAAGCTGCTGCCCTATTTTCTTTGGGATGCGGTCGTACCCACGGTACGTTGCTGAATTTCATGGGAATCAGAATACAGCAGGAGCTACACAATTTCCCGGAGGAGCAACGGTACAGTTGCGATGTATCCTCGTATACACAAGGTGGGCCATTTTAATAGGAACATCTTGTACATTTTGAAATCATTTTGAAGATCAAGATATTGTGCTTAACACCATTATAAACAAAGTTACACATTCCGGTGTTCCTATTTAAATATTCCACTATGTATGGAGATATTTAGGTTAAACATTCACTTTAGGTCTTACCTCATTGTATTATGCGACGAACTTAATGACGTATTAAAGATTAATTATTATCGTTCATATCGTGAGAAAAATTCCTCTGTATCATTCTCATCATTTTAGATACGATGCTGCTAGGGTAATGTACGGTCTTACAAATTTTATGAGATGTCGTTGCGGTGACGATCTTTCTCTGGTATCAGCCGATCAGTTTGGTAGTTACATTGAGATACCTGGTGGAAATGTAAGAGTACCGCTTGGATATGTCGGTGTTTTAGCACCTTTGCTCAGGGATTTGCCGAGTTGTTGCTTAAAGTAAGTTTACATTTAAAAAATCGACCAATTTTGGGTTTAATTTTTTCTTTCTCTTTATTGTTTTGTGTAGATACTGTAAACCAGTGAGTTCCGTCAGATGGGGTGCTATCGACGATACCTATCCACGTGCTGTGGTAAAATGTTGCGATGGTGAAGAACATCCAGCTGATTATGTAATCGTAACTCTACCTCTTGGCGTATTGAAGCATCAACACGACAAAATGTTTTGTCCATCTTTACCGGCCGAAAAAGTCGAGGCCATCGCTAAACTAGGATTTGGTTATGTTAACAAAATATTTCTCGAGTATGCGAGACCTTTTTGGGTTTGGCGGGAAGGTGGAATCAAGTTGGCCTGGTCCGCTAATGAATTGGCTGATAGATGCGATTGGGTTAAAGGTTTCCTCTTTTTTTTTATTTGCAATTATTTTCCACAGTTTTTTCTTTTTTTTTTTTTATTATCCTCGAATAAAAAATTAAATTTTTGTAGGTATCTCCTGCATCGAGGAACTTCCAAGCTCGCAACACGTATTGTGTGCTTGGATTTGTGGCAAAGAAGCTGCAGAAATGGAATTACGTTCGGACGAAGAAATAGTCGAATCTATAACCCGATTGCTTCGACAATTCACGGGAGATCCTACTTTACCATATCCAGCTAATATTCTCCGAAGCAAATGGTGTTCGGACCAATATTTTGCTGGTGCGTATAGTTACATGGGTATGGAAAGTACAGTAGATAATCAGTGTGATCTGGCAGCTCCTATTCCAGGCGAGTAACGATTATTTTCATTAATCATATTTTATCATTGAATAATTAATAACTTATTAATTGATCGTCCGCGTACAGCGACGATACGACGAACGGTGATTTGATTTGATTTATTTAGGTACATGCGAACCGATTCCACCGATACTCTTTTTCGCTGGTGAAGCTACAATTCCGGGACATTACAGTACCGTTCACGGTGCAAGATTAAGCGGGATTCGTGAAGCTGAAAGAATAATTCAATTGACGAAAAAATACGGTGGTCCGCCTCAAAGCGATTCGAACAAATAAAGTAAGATCCAATCGTATCTTCCCCGTTAATGTACTATAGCTTGACAGCTGTTCTTTTAAAAGATTTTCTTTTTTACACATCGAATTAATATAATAAAAAACAATACTTCATTTTCAACTTCGACGGAGATCTAACTAAATTATGAGGTACAGATTTTAATTGATCACAGTATCATCGTATGCAGTTAACATAAATCAGCATATATTTCAATTATTATTTGATAACAATGTTAAAACAGATTTCATTTAATAGTAATATAGACGTGGACGATCGATATGAAGCGCATTTTGTAAATTTTATTATCCTCCAGTGGTCCCATCGATGAACATAATTCAAATCGTTGCCTACACGAGCGGTAACACTTTAACAGGATGTGTACGGATAAACTAGTGCTGCTAAACAACAATTGCGAGTTAGATGACTTAATAATACAAATTTAATTTTTATAATATCTCGCGCAAAAAAATTGAATTATTTATTGTAGCGCTTCTACGAACTCTAACTTATTTCTAATACATCTAAAATTTTCCTAATCTCTGTGCTACGTTTTAACAAGTGTTGAGATTTCGACGATTCCGAACGATACCTAACACACAGAACTTACATACGATATGATTATTTTATATTCAATATATCGAATATTTCGGTGGGCAATAAGTAGACACACAACCAAGTTAAAAGTAGATTATAGTTAAGAATATAAAATTATAATACCTTTTAATATAGCTCACATTTGATGCAAACATATTTATCTGATCATCATATCACGAAACTAATATATTAATACGAGTTTAGAAATATAAACGAGGAACTAGCACATTATAATAATTATTAAGTTTATAATGATATGTGAGAATAGTTACGTTAATACACTGTGTTAAATTATACGAAAACATAACAGAAAATATTAATAGGAACTGTTAGTAAAAATGTTCGACTTTGTGATTAATATCCATCATCCGTTTAAAAACGATCGAGCTATTCTATGAATATTCCTAATTAAAAATATTAAATGTCAGGGTATTGAATTATTAATGAAAGGCTAAAATAATACTGTAAAAATTATTTAAAAAAAAAAAACAACTCAAATGTGTGTAAAATAATGAGCCTCGGATGAAAAGAGAGTGTTAATGATTTTAGATAAAACATTTTCTAAGGAGAACAATTATTTCTATGTCAAGGTGGGTTTTACGAATAAAAATCATAACTATGATTGATTGCAAGTCGCCGGTGCTAACGATCTGCAACCACGAGCTATTTGAGCGCGCCATCACTTGGAAACCGAATTCTCTTCTAATATTTCATCGGCCCTTTGTTTAATCTCCTTCCATGAGTAAAGTATATCGCTGCTTTGAGTAATTCGCGAGCATATTGCCAAACGAAGGAAAAATACGTCATTTATCTTTGATGGAACTAAATGAATCTTTCCAGCGCCGTTTATTCTTTTCAGCAGTGTCTCGTTCACGTCGTTGGATCCCTGTTTTAAAAATATTCAATATGTGAACAAAATTTATTTTATTATATTTATTAATCCCCATCCCTACCGGTTTATATTTTGAAGTTTATTCAAAAAAATTAATACCTTCAATCTGAAGCAAACCAATCCAAGAACAACTTCAGCGATGATCTCGAAACGAGAATCGGAAAGAACGAATGCCTCGAATTCGTGAGCCAGAGAAACGTGAGTTCTGATATATTTTTGAAGATTTTCTACCCCATAAATTCTCAAAACGAACCATAGTTTAAGTGCTCGGAATCTACGACCGAGAGGAATTTGCCAATGCTGGAAAAAAGAGAGTAATACGTTTAATTTTAAAAATTCAATTTGTTTAGATAATTATGATTGGAAAAAGAGAATCAGGGAAAGAAGAAAAATAAAATATAATATATTTACCCTGTAATCAGGAGCTGATCCTTGCATTTCGTATTTCAGGTACAATGGATCGACATTAAAGGCGTTAATTACGAAAGTTGGATCTTTGAACCACATGGCGGAACAGTCGAAATTAACCAACAGCCACTTGTGAGGATTAAAATTAAACGAGTCTGCTGTTTCGATGCCTTTCATTAAGTAACGAAATTCCGGACAAATAAAAGCGGAACCTAACGTTGGAAATATAATTCGTTTATAATAATGTTTTACGCGAAAATATTCAAGGTAAAAATTCTTTACGAAATTACCTGCATATGCAGCATCTATGTGTGCCCAGACAGATTCTCGATTAGCTATCGGACCTAATTCGTCCAAACGATCGAAAGCACATGAATTTGTTGTTCCTAGGGTAATGACGACCTGCAAATCAATCAAAATATCAAGATATCTCGATGATCCAATTTTAACAAAAATCTAGAAAAGAGATTTTTGACAAAAGGACTCACGTAAAATGGTATTAGTCCTTTCTCTTTGTCTTCGCGAATAGCCTCGGCCAAAGTATCACCGCGTAATTTATTTTTCGAATCGACCTTCAATAAACGAAATTTCACGCCAGCGAAAAGACCAGCTCGTTCGACCGAACTGTGCGCTTGACCTAAATGAATTAAATAGAATATATCATAATTTCGAATCTCTCATTAATTGGAATTAAAACGATGAATGGGATTTTTCTATAAAGGTAACTTTTATAGCAATCTCAATTTAGGATGATTCGAGGTGGCTAGGGGGTAATGAGAAAATGTGCATTGGGTTGAAAGTGGTGCAGGGTGAAGGTTCGACTAGAATATCCCAACTAGAGTGGTTATTACAGGTTGCCATGGTGATAAAGTGCCGTTTGATGAAGTGTTTCGAACCCATACACACCCTTGTCAAACTACTTCATCATCCCTCTCACACACACACACACACACGCGCGCACACTCTCTCTTTCTACACCTTCGAGCCAATTGTATTGAGTCATTGTTGTTGAAAGCATAAAAGCATCATAATTTTTTTCTCACGATTAATATTCGCGAAAAATGTCAAGAGGAATATCGCGAAAGAAACTTACAGGAACTGTATGCGACCATTTTATCAATGATTTCGGCCTCGGTCCATTCAGGATGCTGTTCCTTAACTTCCTTAATTTTCTTAACTTTGGCACCGAGTAAAGCGACTAATGTTGCTTCGCTTGCTGTTCCCTGCGTGTCAAAGATAATAGAATTATCGTAAAATGATTTCGCTCTATTGTGATCCGATAATCCATATCGTAAATTTATTAGAAGACAAAAATATTTCTATACGAACCTGAATGACGCCACCTCCTTTGCCACCACTGCAAGCTAAAAATTCTTTCGGTAAATCCAACATTTGTCCCAACCAATCGAGCATTATTACTTCCAATTCCGTACAAGCTGGACTTGCCATCTAAATAGAAGAAAAAATGAAAACGAAAAAGAAAAAAGAAAAAACATTAGAAACTGCGAGTGAAAGTTATTCTAGCTGCTTATCGAACCATTGTTAAACTTACCCAAGTAAATCCAACACATGCAATAGCTCCGCTAAGCATGTCTGCAACAATAGCTGGATACGATTGGGCGGTGGGGAAATAAGCGTGAAATTTCGGACTTTGCCAATGGGTTACCTGCAAGATGTGAAAGAAAAATATAAATGATTAAATTCAATATTTTAATCGGTCGTTCACATATACGATCTGTGTATGATGAAACAGATAATAACGAAAAGATTTCATTGAAAAGAAAAATTATATATATATATATGTATATTTATTTATAAATCGATTGTAATATATTATCAATTTGATTTTTAAATGAGGATATAACTTAACGCGAGACGTGAGATAACTAAAGAAAGAAAGAAAGAAAGAAATAAAGCAAAATGATTTATTTCACTTACACCTGGCATTATCACTCTTTCTACGTCATTTATAATATCCTCCCATTTTTCTGCAGTACGAGGTGCTTCCGGGGGTAAAAGTGGTTTCATGTATCCCGGATCGATCGTTGGTAAAACCGTCCTAAAAATGATTCGTAAAAAAGTATATTATATTATAGTTTCTTTTTATTTAATTCTTTTTTTCTCCCACGCGCGTGATCGTCGTAAAGCGTTCAATTCTTAATCGAGTTTTTCAAGGTCTCCTTTCAGATCGGCATTCGATTATAAAACCAGTTAATGTAGCATGCATAATTTTTTTTCACATTTCTCGAGTATTCTTATTTTTTTTTTTTTTGTAATTTGACGTATAATATAGTTACAATGAATATTCACATTATTGTGATTTATTGGATTAATCATCAAGAATACGACCAAGAATATCAAGTTTTTAGTTGTTTAGAAACAAAAAATATAAATGACCAACCTATCTCTGATATTTTCTAGGTAATCCGTGATATAACTTATCATTCCATTGGCAAATTGTTTAAAGTTCTCGGCATCCATACTTGCGTATTCCTGTAAAAAGAAAAAAAGAAAAAAGAAAAATAATGATACAAAATCGTAATTAAAAGATACATAGATTTGCGACAACAGACATTCAATTAAAATTCTCTACATTCTATTTATCCTTTGTGTCTATCGTTTTACACAATTATTACTTCGAATTCGATGGAAAAAAAATATAATATAATAGAAAAATTGATTGACCAAAAAAACTATGAAGTGAAAGTATTAGTTTGATACACGTGTGTTCAAGTGTAACCAACGTTTGAATAGATTAATCTCATTGTCAGGATTAAACTATGTCAATGTCAAACATTTAGATAGCCATCATATTATGCTCAATCTCTTCCTTTTTCTTTATCTTTTTGTTGTTTTTTTTTTCTCGCATATCATGAACATATGAGCCGACCATATACGACAAACATAATTGGTGAGTGGCAATGATCTGTCGACTAAAGAAACGTTGCAGGAGGTGGTAACATGTGCGAAGAACTATGTGTGATATACATATACGTGTGTGTTTGTGTAAGCATTATGATGAATGAAATTTGAAGGACGGAAGTATGAAAGAAGTCATATAAATCATTATATTATATGTATGTATATCGTTTTATATATACGTGTATTTGTTTCATCGTAAAAATTCGAAGTCCATGACAGAAAAGTAAGAGTAAAACTTCTCTCTTTTAGTACTAGTCTATGTAAACGTGAAGCAACGTGACCATGACTCATTTTTGCGAAGTAATTTTCCTTCGACTCCTTTCTTTCGTTCTTTACGATCTCGGACTTGGCGTATATAACAACAACGGCAGTGATCATTGTAATATTAATATATCTTTAATAATATTCTTTTGGGAAAAAGATTGAAAAATATTCGAAAAAATAACGAGTAAATAATAGATAAATATTATTACTAATGTTTTAATAATTATATATTCCGAAGATTTGGTTGCTAAAGGTGTACAGTGATTCATTGGAGGTAGGGGAATCTTGTGATCATGTGCGTGACGTAGTAGTCACAATTGTGACGTCAGTGACAGGATTTGAAAGAGCGGGGAAAGCAAAGTAGCGGGAATTACTGACGTTAATTCAAAGACCAGGTATCGGGTCTTTCCTCATGGTTTTTCCTTCAAGATAAACGGAATGGTAATTCCTTTTATATTTATGTGCGTTAAACTATTATAGTGATCTTAAATAATAATATTATTCTGGAGGCACGTCGTCCATTTCAACATATTTAAACGATACGAAATATTATTTTTCTAACCAAATGTCAAATACAAGGAATCTCGCAACTGTAATATTTAAATATTATTGAATCTCTGATTTATTCGTAATCTATTAATTATAAATCAATTTGATTGTTTTTATATCATTTTTTTCGAATGTAAAAGTGTCTATACGTTGTTCGTATAATCGATTGGTAATATTTTTATTATTTCTATTTCCTGATATAAAAAAGAAAATATATGTGTATAATTTAATATTTAATTAATTATCTTAAAGAAACTCTTTTAAAACGTGAGATAAAATGAATGATGATATTTTATTGTATAGTAAATTTCAAACACAACGCGGTTCAACGAATTGATTAATTACATATTAAAAAAAAACTCACGATCGAGGACACCAAGAATATATACGTAAATCTACAGGTGAAAACTCGTGTGGAATCTATCGAAACCGGTCGTCAAACGGAGTTATTATTTCACAATCACTTTTTACGATCGAACTGCGAATCGATGACGACAGAAGTAAACTAATACCGATTGAAAAATATTTTACGTGTCACAAAAAAAACGTTACCTCGTGCTCGTCTATGTTTAATGCTCGGTGAAAGTAAAATTGTCAAAAATAAATTCTAAATTATTTTCTTTACGCCAATTAAATATTATATAATTAATTTTCAATCGTCAAATTAAACGATTAACTATTCATCAATTATTCTGTACACTTGTGTTAATGAAAAAAAAAAAAAAAGAAAAAAAAGACAAACTTGAATGAAAAATAATGATTAAATGAATAACACAAATGATGGGTGTTTTTTTTTTTATTACTTACAGTAAATCGTAGTAATAGCAGCAGGAGAGCAGCACTTTTAGTTGTCGCGTTATTGAATGATTAAATAAAATGTTAAGATAAGAGACGAGATAGAGAAGTATTCTCGAGTCGTTGTCGCATGGAATTGTCAGTCCATCGTTAGCCGAGGTGGTCTTTATGTATCACCCCACCCCTTAGCAACTCCGACGAGAGCGTTGAAAGCGCTTTTCGAGCACGAGACCTTTCCACCAATCGAATGGCTTTCTACCTAGATATATATGTATATAATATACCCCCATACAATACTTCAACAAACTCTCTTCCTTCTTTCCTTCCTCACCTTCGAGAGGAGGAAAGCTCTCCTTTTCTTTATAAGATCGATAACAAATTCCAAATCTATACAATTCATTTTCCTCATATTTTTAATTAATATTTTTCCTACTACCAAATTAATTTATCATATATTTGTGACTCTGTTTTCATATAACGATTAAATTTTAATTTAAACACGTATAATTTGAAGATAATATTATATATGTTTGTCGAATTTTAAATTTGATTTCAAATATTATATTATAGAGAATTATATTTTAGAATAATTGTAAAAGATAGAAGAATGGAAGATAATTATAAGAAGTCTTGAAACATTGTAAAGAAGAATAATTGTATCGTAGAGATACGTATTGTTTATAATTGTGTTGTTAATATATTAAATTATTAGTATTAATAGCGATTAGAGCCAATAATGTTTCCAAGAAAATAAATTCTATATTATTTGGAATATTTTTTATCTTATGTAGTATATTTAATTTGTTTACGTATTTTAAACGAATACCGAAATAATTTGAAACGTTGATATAAGGAAAGAAAAAATTTAATCGTTGCTTGATATATATTCGTGATATATATATTTATATATTTCTCTTTTCCTCTTCCAATTAATTTGACTCAACTTTGTGCGCGAACCTGTTTCGAAGAAATTAAACTAATTTGATGAAAATCGATTTTTTATCAAGTTTTTCCTTCATTCATTGAAATCGAAATGTTCTACAACGATATCACAAAAAGTGTTTTATCTAGAACTATTAAATATATATTTTCTTCGAACGTATCCCCTTAACAAAGTGCCTTTAATATGACAAATGAAAGTACTCGCGCGAGTTCAAACGATTTAATAGAATTTCAAAATGTACTGCCTGGCAAATACAGCAAGAGAGGAAATACGATTTCACGTGAGAAATCAAGGAACTATTGAGACCGACCAAATTGAATTAGGGCGTATGCATTCAAAGGTACTATTCGTCGACTTGGAAAATTTTTCCTTCCTCAATTAAAATTAGAAAAGATCTTTCTCGCTTAAGTTTTTTCTTTTTCTATCTTTTCTTTCTTTATTAATTATTTTTATTTTGAATATTTTAATGGACATAAATAATACGCTCGATCTAAATGGTAAACAACATTTTTTTATTTTTTCTTGTGATCAATTTGAAATAATAATTTAAATTAAAAGGATGAAAAAAATAAGTTGAAAAAAGAAACGAAAAGAATAATTAAGATAAGATCTTTCGAAAGAAGCAGCAACAAGTTTAAAGCGAAATAAAGAAACCTGTAGCTTCTTCCTGTTTCACCACATTTTTTTGAAGATTTATTACTTTCTATTAGTTCGCTCTCTTTCAGTTTACATCAATTCATTCTGATTAATAATCGGTTTTTTGCATACGTAATGAACACGTGTGCGTTCTTTTTTTTTTTTTTTATTAAACAAATATGAAAAAGATATCAAATAAAATGTTTAATTACAATATTATTATAGATCTTTAAGGATCGTTTTAGCTTCTTAAATATTTACGAGAAAAGATTAAAAAAAAAAAGAAGTCGATATAAGAGGATCGTTCATTTTAGAAATGAAAATAAGTCTTGTCTTTTGTTCCGATTGTAAAAAGGAATCGCTCTTGGGAAACGTTAATTCGCCTCGAAAGTAGATCGAGCTAAGAAAGTAAATCCTAAAAGCTTACGGAAAAAGAAAAAAGTGAGAGAGAGAGAGAGAGAGAGAGAGAGAGAGAGAGAGAGAGAGAGAGAGAGAGAAGCTTTATTTCCCATTCGAGAAGAAAAGAAAGGGGAAATGTTCAAGTAAAGAAAGAAAGAAAGAAAGAAAGAGAGACCCAAAGATTTTTCTTCGCAACTTCTTTCTGACTTTTCTACTCCCTCGGACATGCTCGAGTGTTCCCACCCGTTTCTTTTTTTATTTTTCCTTCGAATCGTTTTTCCTTTTCTTCATTTTGAAACCATGGAACAAGCGTAAGTTCTTCTCGATAAAATGTGCCGTTGTCATGGTTACCATCAAGTAGGATAATCAACAGGACGATTCTTTTTCGTCTGGATGGAACACTCGTATCTACTTTTACATTGTATCTAATTTACGATTGAATAAATCTAAAAAAATATCAATCGTAAGTTGAAATTTAATGAAAAATCCAATTAATTTCAAATCGTTCTTAACCTACAATGACGGTATAATGACCTGCAGTACGATGATCGGATATTTTAGAGATTGATAATAATTATTTTGTATTCAATTAGTTGTTTCTCTAGTCCAAAAATAAAATTATTAATAAATAGGTATCTTAGGGAATTTGGACATTCAAAAGAACTAAAACTTCGTTTTGATTAATTGGACGTTTCGTCCCTTTATTGGGACTTCTTCAGCAACTGGTAATTTTATTTTATTGTTATTTTTATATTGTGAAATTCATGAGACCTATATATCATCAAAAATTAGATGTTACCTTAATCACTAAAGTTCCACGTCTTTTTTATTTAAGCAGACATATATTTTTGTAATATTTAAAATAGTATACATCTATATTTCGTTATTTCTTGATCCGTTATATTTGAAAACTCAACAAAATTGTTTCAATCTAGACTAGTGTTTATTAATTTAGATATCCTCACTGTTAAGGTGCCCTCTATTCCGATGTTCTATTTATTATAATTAAATTTAAAAATTCCGTCATAGATGTTGTTTAAATTATTTGTATCTGTTCTAAAATTAATTGTATTATTGTTCGTTATGTGGTACATTTCACTAATGTTTCTTTTATACCAATTTTTTCTTCTAAATCTAAAATCGTTGCTGCGTCAAATTTCAAATTATGTCCTGTTTTAAAATGATGCTTTAATTTGGTGTAAATAGAATTTATTTTTGTTAAATTAATAAATAAATAAATTTGACCAGTCGAACTTAGTGTACAAAATACCATGTGAATGTGACAAGTGTTATATAGGACAAACGAAACAGAAACTTTAAAAAAGATTAGATCAGCATAGAAATGACTGTAAACCTACTAATGTTAAGTAAAACTAATACCATCGCATTAGCTGAGCATCATTTTAAAACAGGACATAATTTGAAATTTGACGCAGCAACGATTTTAGATTTAGAAGAAAAAATTGGTATAAAAGAAACATTAGTGAAATGTACCACATAACGAACAATAATACAATTAATTTTAGAACAGATACAAATAATTTAAACAACATCTATAACGGAATTTTTAAATTTAATTATAATAAATAGAACACCGGAATAGAGGGCACCTTAACAGTGAGGATATCTAAATTAATAAACACTAGTCTAGATTGAAACAGTTTTGTTGAGTTTTCAAATATAACGGATCAAGAAATAACGAAATATAGATGTATAGTGTTTTGAATATTACAAAAATGTATGTCTGCCTAAATAAAAAAGACGCTGAACTTTAGTGTGATTAAGGTAACATCTAATATTTTTCTCATGTATTTCACAATATAAAAATAACAATAAAATAAAATTTCCAGTTGCTGAAGAAGTCCCAATAAAGGGACAAAACGTCCAACTAATCAAAACGAAGTTCTAATTCTTTTGAATGTCCAAATTCCCTAAGATACCTATTTATTAATTATTTTGTATATCTACAACAATTATTACATCAGGTTGTAAGTACCTATCAAATATCCCACATAATTAAACCAGTTGTGTCTTATACA
>NW_014569655.1:461828-466417 GCF_001313835.1 Polistes canadensis
GGCCGGTATCTCCGTACCAGGAACATTTAGAACTTTAGAACATTAGAGAGATTGCAAATTTTGTATTCTTACGTATTATAAATAATATTAAACATAACAAATCATAGTTTTAATAAATTCTATGTGTTTTAATATTCATATATTGACTTTAAATTCTGTACGGAAAAATAACTATGAAATGCTGGATTGAAATTTATTTATCTTTTTAACAATTTATGCATTCTTCTATACACACACGACAACAATTTCATTTATTTATATATTTTATTTATTTATTTTGTTGACGTAGAGAGTCCAAGAATGAGATACTAATCGATTAAATAATAAGGAAATTTTATTATACGGCATGATGGTACGTTTCATTTTCTTCGAAGCACTTTAGGGAAAAGCTATCCGGAAATGCGATGAATTATGTATTAGGATTCTGATACCAAAGGGCATGTTTCCTTCTCTCAAGCACTTTGGCAATGTCGAGATGTGGTTAAAATATTACTCGGATTCGTGAAAGTAACCATTCTCATAAATCCCATTCCCTTTTTTTTTTTTTAACGAATAAGAAAAAAATTATTCACGTTTTGGTTCGACGAAATTTTGTATTTTATTTTATATAAAAGATATAAATCTTAAAAAATCAAATAAAAGAAGTAGTAATGTTTTCTTTTTTAATGAATCTCGCATATTTGCGAGACGTTGACGTGAAACGAACAACGAATAACATTCATATAATAACATTTATGATTTTTCATAGATTAGGTTTATTGTTAGTCGTGAGTTTGTAAGTAAACCAATCCGACACTTCGGGATTTCGAAAAGAGATTCTTTTTTCGAATGACTTGTTAGATTCCAAAGGTTTTTTAAATGTTTCTTCGATCCTGAAGATAAAAGAAGTAACTCGATAAAACATTTTTGTTTATTTAATGAATAAATGCATAAATAATTAATTTTCTATTTAATCTGTCGATAAGAACATAATGAAAATTTGAATTTGCAATAGTAAAATATATATATAATTAAAAATCAATTAACGATAAGATTAAATAAAACAAAGTCCAATTCGTTTAACGCGTTTCTTACTTATTTTATCTTATCATTTTACTACTTGGCCCAGATATCCAAAATAGTGTCCAGTGACTCAGTGGCATCTAACATCCACACGAAAGACAATAAAGATAAACAAAATGCCATATGCGTAGCTGCATTTTCCTTAGCCAGATAATGAGCCAATGTCGTTACTAATGAGTACCGACTAAGACCTATTGTCGTATTTAACCATAATAACTAAAAATAATAAAAAAAACGATTTTGTCATTATTAATTATGAATTATGTCTATTACTATATGTTTTTAACCTATTACTATAATTAATTTTAATTCTGATTTATTATTTTCATCGAGTAAAATATTTCTGTTTCTACTAATTCTTACCCATGTGCTTGATTCTTGAGTTAGACAAAATATTACGTGCATCATTGGTATCCAGATAGCACGAGTTACAAGGTTCGTAGTTAACGAGGCCACCAACATCTAGCCAATAAAAAATAATATAAAATGGTGAAAAAAAGTATGCAAATAAAAATAAAAAATAAAAACAAAATGAACAACCTCGTAAATATAAAGAAGTTGTATCGGTGGTTCTTTCAATGATCTCGGCCAAAGTCTGTACTCTGCTAAAAGGCACAATGCAGAGAAAACGAAAAGTATCGAAGAATAAGAAGGATCGAACGGTGGATTATTTTCTTCCTCGAAACACAAACCGATTATACATATGTGTCGGAGATAAGTGTACATTCCCGTTGAAACTACGGTTACCCAATGGGGATTGATATATCCGACGTATTCCTTAACGGTGTCCATTTCGTATAATAAACGGACGTTATAACGTTTCGAAAATCAACCATCAATTTCGCTGTCAATTAAATTAATTATTACCGGAACATGACAATTAGGTTATCAATTAATTATCCCATAAATGTCAATGTCAAAAATCAAAGAAAGAAAGAAAGAGAGAGAGAGAGAGAGAGAGAGAAACAAATGATAATCACCGTGATTTAACGAAATTCACCTCGTTGTTTTGTAATCCTTTCGAGTGTTAGAAAAATCATAAAAGAAATTAATTTATTCGTATAAATTCGAGAGAGAGAGATAGATATGGGCGATGTCGTAAATATCCAAATGAAAAATCGTTAATGGAAATGTCCTATGTTGATCCTACGTAATGGCTAAATTGCTTTGCACGATATGGGCGTTGATGTTGAACAGCTTAGACGTGTCCATTTTCAAAACGTGTTTCGCCAATGCGATGGAAGATGATTTTGGTGAACCATTGATCACAGGACCACCGATAACTAGTTTCCTCTTTGCTGCTGGAGTCTACGTCATCGTGGCACAATCGACATTATTTCCGGAATCCTTTCGCAAACCTAATCCAACGTTGCTCTGCATTTACGAGGTTATTATTCTAATTTCAATGATATTTTTTATTCGTTATATTTCGCCGGAAACTTTTATTCGTTGCATATATATATGTTTCGATTATGCAGTTTCTTACGACAGCGTTCTTCCTGGAGTTCTCGATCGCCTGCATCTGGACACCCATCGATGTGCTCATGCTAACTACTCTGCCCAAGGCCATTTGCCACGTAACGTAACGATCTACCCGTTCATTCCGTTGATCGCATTCGTAGCGATAACGATTAAAACAATTCACTTACACCATTAAACGCACACACGCGCGTTTTGTAAGCGTGATCCTGATTGCTAGCATTTGATTTCTGCATTCTGTTAAACTATTTTCTCACGAGATTCCTCGATAAAAACAGACTCTTCAAGATTATGGATACAACGAGGTCGCTGAAACCTTCGTAGCCAACAAATCGTCTATGGCTGCACTTAGCTACGGAACTTCTATGACCTTTTTTCTATTAGCATTGCACGTTACTAAAACTGTCGACTATGAGATACTTACGTACGTTCAACGATTATTATTATTACTTTTTTTTTCTCGATACTTTGTATTAGGTTTTCTTTTTTTCTTTATCGATTAATAAAAAAAAAAAAAGGAACTACTTTTTTTTTTTTAGAGAACGCGGACTTACTTACTTCGGTTCCCATTTGAAAAATAAACTTTGGCAACAAATACAGAGCGAACTACCGAAATCGAAGCAGATCAAAAGATGTCCTTGTAAACCTCGAAGGAATAATCGTAGCAAGAGTCGTGGCAAGGATTATTAATTAATAATAAAGAACAATTATCCGTTGTTATACCGTTTAAATAAATGACAAAGTTTTACCCGGAAATGTGGATGACTTTTAATTACCTTTCCAAACTATTTCTATATTCTTCCACTTTCTCTCTCGCTCTCTCTCTTTTCTTTTTTTTTTTTTTTTGTTTTATGAAAAAGAAGGCATTTATTTCATCCGAACTGAAATGTAAAGTACAAATTGTATAGATAATATAGTGGTAATAATATAATAATTAATCGTTAATAATAAATATTAATTCAATTAATCATACGGTAGAGAGATTGTTTCATGTGTATAATGCGTTTTTTCATATACGTATATATATTTGTACCATTAAAATATATACACGTATATAATGCTCGCACGAATGTTAACTATGTCAGTCTGTTTGTTTAATTTGCTTGTATAGATTTATGTATGTTTATACACGCGTACAGGTAGCGTACGTGTTGTATTGTATTATCGCGTATGTGTGTGCATGTATATCGTAATTGTACTAAAAGGGGGATGTGTGACCTGTGTGTGTGTGTTGGTGGCAGCATTACATTATGTAATTTAATGAATTATATATTACAATGATTCCTCGTCTCGCCGACGGACGGCCGCAGATATAGCTCGCGATTACTTTTCTTCTTATATTTCTTTTCTTTTCTTTATGTTTTTTTTTTCCTTTTTTCTATTTCCCTATATTATTTTAGAACCTTTCCACGGCATTGGCCCGCACATCATCATGATGCAGCCTCTCTCGTCGGCTACGGTTCTTTTTTTTTTATTTTCAAACGTGTCCGCATATTAATAATCATTCATTCGTCTAACAATTCTTCTTCGTCTTCATTTTCATTTTCATATTCAACTTCATTTTCTTCTACTTTTTGTTCCCCCCTTTTCGTAAACACGATCAGGCAGTGCATTGAAATTGTTTACCGGATATGTAGGATGGCCGTTAAGACTTTGCTCTCTCTTTCTTTCTCTCTCTCTCTCTCTCTCTCTCTTTCTTACTGCTTTTTTTTTCTACTAACTCTTCTTTATTTATTTAACGCAGATATGATGAAATCGGCAGATTTGTCTCGCGAATGTGAAAATAGGGATAAATTTTTATTCACGATGGGAGAGGTGTGTTAACGTGTATGGGAGAAAAAAAGGGTTTGTGCGCGGGTACCAAGAACGGGCAGGCTCGATCGAAAACAACAATTCGGTGGAATTCGGGACTTCGTTTTTCTATAATTGGAATAATAGATTTTTTTCCGAAGGAACGTCTTTCTCGTTTACTTTACTACGGCCTTCCTCATTTCTATCGAATTAAATCTCGATCTATACGATATCTTTCTTTCTTTTTTGTTTTTTTT
>NW_014569655.1:467872-469204 GCF_001313835.1 Polistes canadensis
TCTTTGCAAAAAAAAAAAAAAAGAAACCATTTGCTATCTGAATAATGCTTAGGACGCGCTGCGTTAAGGATCCAAACTCAATATATCACAAATTGTATCGAAAAAAAAAATGATTACTTAAGAAACCCAATATCGTGCGAATAATAAAGCCCGATGTTTTTGTTTTAGGGGAAGGGACCAATTATACGATATAACACGTCGACCGACGTCACACTCACATACGTTAATTACAGTATTCATACAAGAGCTTATCGATATACGTCACGTTCCCTATATGGGATTCGTCAAACCGGAAAATTGACTATTTTAATATTCCTTTAGAGAATTTTACAAATCAGTCGAGACCCGAGTGAGTTAAGCGTTCTTTTCTTCTCTCTCTCTCTCTCTCTCTCTCTCTTTCATTCTTTCTTCTTTGTCAGATTAATTACACGAGCCAGGAGTAAGAAAAACGGACGTGGAACTTCGTTGAGTGTGTGTCCTTTGAATTTTGTAAAAAAGGACCTTTGTTATAGCCGTTGCTAACTCCTTGCGCATGTAATTTTTATCCTTTTTATAATATCGTTTCGTTTTTTTTTCTCGTTTTCTATATACGGTATGCATCTTCTTTTTCTACTAACTGCTCCCGATGACATAAAATAAATATTAAAACTATGTCAAGATATATATATATATATATATATATTTATATGTATATATACAGGGTGAGACAATAACTTTTTCCATCTTGATTATCTTCTTTGTTCGTAATGTTATTAAAAAATTTCGAAAAGAACGTTTTCTCAAGATTATTTTTTTTTTTTATGGGATTTCAATTTCATCGATAATTTTTCAAGTGAAACTAACTAATAACATTCAAGATGGACAGAATTATTGTCGCACCTTGTATATATATATATAACGGTGAGCTTGATAGTTAGAACCGTCGACACACATACATTCTCTCTCTCTCTCTCTCTCTCTCTCTCTCTCTCTTTCTCTCTTTTCTTCTCTCTCTTCGTTCGAACAGATTTCGTATGTACTTACGTCGTGCAGCACGTGTACATATATGTTTATACGTACATATAATTCTATATATATGTAAATATAAACATATTTTATATTTATAATATTTATATCGCTATGTAATAATAATACTTGCAATAATTACATAAGCACGCGGTAACTTTCCCCACGGACTTTCTTCGATGCACGTCACCGCGCTCTTCTATATATAAATTTATATTTATAATATATATATAATATATATATATATATTATATATATATTATAAATATAAATTTATATATAGAAGAGCGCGGTGACGTGCATCGAAGAAAGTCCGTGGGGAAAGTT